>NC_052325.1:6616860-6896000 GCF_016432855.1 Salvelinus namaycush | reverse complement strand
GGCGTATTAATGTCTGATAGGAGGTGTATTAATGTCTAGATAGAGGTAAATTAATGTCAGATAGATAGATGTGTAAGAGATATTAATGTCTAGATAGAGTGGATATTAATGTCTAGATAGAGGTGTATTATGTCTAAAGAGGGTGTATTATGTCTAGATAGAGGTGTATTAATTGTCTAGATATTAATGTCTAGATAGAGGTGAATTAATGTCTAGATAGAGGTGTATTAATGTCAGAGTAGAGTATTAATGTCTGATATTAATGTCAGATAGAGGTGTATTAATATTAGATATTAATGTCTAGATGAGGTGTATAATGTCTAGATAGAGGTGTATTTATTGTCTAGAATTAATGTTAGATAGAGGGTATATGTCATAGAGGTGTATTAATATCTAGGTATTAATGTCTAGATAGAGGTTTATTAATGTCTAGATGATTTAATGTCTAGATAGAGGTGTATTATGTCAATAGAGGGGTTATTAATGTCTAGATAGAGTGTATTATTGTCTAGATAGAGGTGTATTAATGTCTAGATAGAGTGTATTAATATCTAGATATGAATGTCTAGATAGAGGTGTATTAAAATGTCTAGATAGAGGGTGTATTAATGTCTAGAGGGTATTAATAGTTGCAGCTAGAGAGTGTATTAATGTCTAGATTATTAATGTCTAGATAGAGGTGTATTAATGGTCTAGATAGAGGTGTATTAATGTCTAGATAGAGGGTTATTATGTCTAGATATTAATGTCTAGATAGAGGTGTATTAATGTCTAGATAGAGGTGTTATTATGTCTAGATAGAGGTGTATTAATGTCTAGATAGAGGGTATTAATGTCTAGATAGAGGTGTATTAATGTCTAGATAGAGGTGTATTAATGTCTTAGATAGAGGTGTATTATTGTCTAGATAGAGGTGTATTATGTCTAGATAGGTGTATTAATGTCTAGATAGAGGTGTATTAATGTCTAGATAGAGGTGAATTAATGTTAGATAGAGGTGATTAATGTCTAGATAGAGGTGTATTAATGTCTAGATATTAATGTCCAGATGAGGTGTATTATTGTCTGATAGAGGTGTATTAATGTCTAGATAGAGGTGTATTAATGTCTAGATAGAGGTGTATTAATCTGGATTAGAGGTGTAATATCTAGGTATTATGTCTAGATATAGGTGTATTAATGTCTAGATAGAGGTGTGAATTAATGTCTAGATAGAGGTGATTAATGTCTCAGATATAATGTCAGATAGAGGTGTTATTATTGTATAGATAGGTGTATTAATGTCTAGATAGAGGTGTATTAATGTCTAGATAGAGGTGTATTAATGTCTAGATAGAGGGTATTAATGTCTAGATAGGGTAAATTAATGTCTAGATTAGAGGTAATTAATGTCTAGATAGAGGTGATAATGTCTAGATAGAGGTGTATTAGTCTAGACAGAGGTGTATTATGTCTAGATAGAGGTGTATTAATGTCTAGATATTAATGTCTAGATAGAGGTGTATTAAGTCTAGATAGAGATGTATTATGTCTGGAATTAATGTCAGATAGAGGTGTATTAATAATATCTAGATATTAATGTCTAGATAGAGGTGTATTAATGTCTAGGATAGAGGTGTATTATGTCATAGATGATTAATGTCTAGATAGAGGTGTATTAATGTCTGATAGAGTGATATGTTAATAAGGTATTATGTCTAGATAGGTGTATTAATGTCTAGATAGAGTGTATTAAATCTAGGTATAATGTCTAGATAGAGGTGTTATTAATGTCTAGAGTATTAATGTCTAGATAGAGGTGTATTAATGTCTAGATAGAGGTGTTAGTAATATTAGGTCTTATGTTCTAGATAGAGGTGTATTAATGTCTTAGATATTAATGTCTAGATAGAGGGTATTATTGTCTAGATAGAGGTGTATTAATGTTAGATAGAGGTGTATTATGTCTAGATAGAGTGTATTAATGTCTAGATAAGATGTATTAATACTAGATATTAATGTCTAGATAGAGGTGGATTAATACTAGATAGAGGTGTATTAATATCTAGATATTAATGTCTAGATAGAGGTGTATTAATGTCTAGATATAATGTTAGATAGAGGTGTATTAATGTCTAGATTGAGGTGTATTAATGTCTAGATAGAGGTGTTAATGTCTAGATATTAATGTACTAGATAGAGGTGTTTTAATGTCTAGATAGAGGTTTTTTATGTCTAGATAGAGGTGTATTAATGTCTAGATAGAGGTGTATTAATGTCTAGATAGAGTTGTATTATTGTCTAGATAGAGGTGTATTATTGTTACTAGTGTATTATATTAGATAGAGGTGAATTAATGTCTAGATAGAGGTGAATTAAATGTCCAGATAGAGGGGTATTAATGTCTAGATAGAGTGTATTAATGTCTAGATATTAATGTCCAGATAGGTGTATTATAGTTGTCTAGATAGAGGTGTATTAATGTCTAGATAGAGGTGTATAATGTTAGATAGTGTATTAGTTGTCTAGATATTAATGTCTAGATAGAGGTGTATTAATATCTGATAGGGTGTGTAATATTATGTATTAATGTCAGATGAGTGTTTAATCTGATAGAGGGTGTTATATCTAGGTATTAATGTCTAGATATAGGTGTATTAATGTCTAGATATAGGGTTTATCTAGGTATTAATGTCTAGATAGAGGTGTATTAATGTCTAGATATTAATGTCTAGATAGAGGTGTATTAATGTCTAGATAGAGGGTGATTAATATCTAGTATTAAGGTTCGATAGAGTGTATATATCTAGTATAATGTCTAGATAGAGGTGTATTAATGTCTAGATATTAATGTCTAGATAGAGGTTTTATTATTGTCTATGATAGAGGGATTAATGTCTAGATAGAGGTGTATTATGTTCTGATAGAGGTTGATTAATGTCTAGATAGAGGGTTTGTAGTATTGTCTAGATAGAGGTGTATTAATGTCTAGATAGAGTGTATTAATGTCTAGATATAATGTCTAGATAGAGTGTATTAAATATCTAGATAGAGGTGTATTAATTCTAGATATTAATGTCTAGATAGGATGTATTAATGTCAGATATTAATGCTAGATGGTGTTTTAATGTCTAGATAGTAATGCTAGATAGAGGTGTATTAATGTCTAGATAGAGGTGTATAATGTTAGATAGTATGCTAGATAGAGGTTGATTTAATGTCTAGATAGAGGTGTTGTTATGTCTAGATAGAGTGTATAATGTCTAGATAGAGGTGTATTATGTCTAGAGATAGGGTGTATTAATGTCTAGAAAGAGGTGTATTAATGTCTGATAGAGTGTATTTATTGTCTGATAGAGGTGATTAATGTCTGATAGAGGTGTATTAATGTCTAGATAGAGGTGATTAATGTCAGATAGAGGTGTATTAATGTCTAGATAGAGGTGTATTAATTGTCTAGAATAGAGTTGTATTAATTCTAGATAGAGGTGTATTAATTCTAGATAGAGGTGATATAATGTCTAGATAGAGGTGGATTAATGTCATAGAGTGTAGTTTAAGTCTAGATAGAGGTGTATTAATGTTAGATAGAGGTGTAATGTCTAGATAGAGGTGTATTAATGTCTGATATTAATGTCAGATAGAGGTGTATTAATATCTAGTATAATGTCTAGATAGAGGTGTATTAATGTTAGATAGAGGTGTATTAATGTCTAGATAGAGGTGTATATTGTCTAGATATTAATGTCTAGATAGAGGTGTATTAATATCTGGATAGAGGTGTTAATATCTAGGTATAATGTCTAGATATAGGTGTATTAATGTCTAGATAGAGAGTGTATTAATGTCTAGATTTAATGCTAGATAGAGGTGTATTATGTCTAGATAGAGGTGTATTAATATATAGGTATTATTGTATAGATAGAGGTGTATAATATCTAGGTATTAATGTCTAGATAGAGGTGTTATTATAATGTCTAGAGTATTAATGTCTAGATAGAGGTGTATTATGTCTAGATAGAGTGCGGATTAATGTCTAGATAGAGATGTATTAATATCTAGATAGATTAATGTCTAGATAGAGTGTATTAATGTCTAGATATTAATGTCTAGATAGAGGGTATTAATGTCAGATAGAGGTGTATTAATGTCTAGATAGAGGTGTATTAATGTCTAGATAGAGGTGTATATGTGCTAGATAGAGGTGTATTAATTCTAGATAGAGGTGATTAATGTCTAGATAGAGGTGAATAATGTAGATAGTGGTGATTAATGTCTAGATAGAGGGTTATTAATGTCTAGTATAATGTCAGATAGAGGGTGTATTATGTCTAGATAGAGGTGTATTAATGTCTAGATATTAATGTCATAGATATTAATGTCTAGATAGGAGTGTATTATTGTCTAGATAGAGGTGTATATTGTCTAGATAGAGTGATATTAATGTCTAGATAGAGTGTATTAATGTCTAGATAGATGTGTATTAATGTCTAGATAGAGGTGTATTAATGTCTAGATAGAGGTGTATTAATGTCTAATGAGGTGTATAATGTCTATAGGGTATAATGTCTAGATTAATGCTAGATAGGTGTTAATGTCTAGATAGAGGTGTTTATGTCTAGATAGAGGTGTATTAATGTCTAGATAGAGGTGATTAATGTCTAGATAGAGGTGTATATGTTGATTAGAGGTGTATTATTAGATAGAGGTGTATTATGTCTAGATAGAGGTGTATTATGTCTAAGATAGAGGTGTATTACGTCTAGATAGAGGTGTATTTATGTCTAGATAGAGGTGTATTAATGTCTAGATAGAGGTGTATTAATGTCTAGATAGAGGTGTATAATGTCTAATAGAGGTGTATTAATATTGATCTTAATGATAGATAGAGGGTTTATGTTAGATAAGGTGTTTATGTCTAGATAGAGGTGTATTAATGTCTAGATAGAGGTGTATTAATGTCTGGATAGAGGTGTATTATGTCTGATAAGGTGTATTATGTCTAGATAGAGGTTTATTACTGTATAGATAAGGTGTATATGTCTAGATAGAGGTGTATTATGTCTAGATAGAGGTGATTATGTCTAGATAGAGTGTATTACGTCTAGTAGAGGTGTTATTAAATGTCTAGATAGAGGTGTATTAATGTCTAGATAGAGGTGTATTAATGTCTAGATGAGAGGTGTATTAATGTCTAATAATAGAGGTGTATTAATGTCTAGATATTAATGCTAGATAGAGGTGTTTTAATGTCTAGAAGAGGTGTTATTAGTCTAGATAGGTATTAATGTCTAGATAGAGTGTATTAATGTCTAGATAGATGTTGTATTATGTCTAGATAGAGGTGTATTAGTCTAGATAGAGGTGTATTATTGTCAGATAGAGGTGAATTATGTCTAGATAGAGGTGTATTAATGTCTAGATAGAGGTGATTAATGATATTAATGTCTAGATAGAGGTGTATTAAATGTCTAGATAGAGGTGTATTATGTCTAGAATAGAGGTGTATTATGTCTAGATAGAGGTGATTAATGTCAATAGAGTGATTAATGTCAGATAGAGGTGAATTAATGTCAGATAGAGGTTAATAATGTCTAGATAGAGTGTATTAATGTCTAGATATTAATGTCCAGATAGAGTGTATTATATTGTCTAGATAGAGGTGTATAATGTCTAGATAGAGGGTATTAATGTCTAGATAGAGGTGTATAATGTCTGATAGAGGTGAATTAATGTCTAGATAGAGGTGTATTAATGTTAATAGAGGTGTATTAATGTCTGATATAATGTCAGATAGGTGTATTATGTCTAGATAGGAGGTGATATGTTATTAATGTCTAGAGTATTAATGTCTAGATATTAATGTCTAGATAGAGGTGTATTAATGTCTAGATAGAGGTGTATAATGTCTAGATAGAGGTGTATTAATGTCTAGATAGAGGGTAGTATTAATGTCTAGATAGAGGTGATTAATGTCTAGATAGAGGTGTATTAATGTTTAGATAGAGGTTTTATAATGTCTAGATTTAATGTCTAGATATTAATGTCTAGATAGAGGTGTATTAATGTCTAGATAGAGGTGTATTAAAGTCTAGATAGAGGTGTATTAATGTCTAGATATTAATGCTAGATAGAGGTGTTTAATGTCTAGATAGAGGGTATTTATGTCAGATAGAGGTGTATTAATGTCTAGATAGAGGTGTATTAATGTCTGATAGAGGTGTATTATTGTATAGATGGTATTTGTAATTAATGTCTAGATAGAGGTGTATTATGTCTATAAGGTGTATATGTCTAGATAGAGGTGATTATGTCTAGATAGAGGTGTATTATGTATAGATAGAGGGGTTATTAAGTCTAGATAGAGGTGTATTAATGTCTAGATAGAGGTGTATTAATGGCAGATAGAGGTGTATTAATGTCTATAGATAGAGGTGTATTAATGTCTAAATAGAGGTTATTAATGTCTAGATAGAGGTGATTAATGTCTAGATAGAGGGGTATTAATGTCTAAATAGAGGTGTTTAATGTCTGTATTAATGCTAGAAAGTTAATGTCAGATAGAGGTGTTTAGTCTAGATAGAGGTGTATAATGTCTAGATAGAGGGTATTAATGTCTAGATGAGTGTATTAATGTCTAGATAGAGGTGTATTATTGTCTAGATAGAGGTGTATTAATGTCTAGATAGAGGTGTATTAATGTCTGATAGATGTCGTGATATTAATGTCTAGATAGAGGTGTAGTAATGTCTAGATAGAGGTGTATTAGTCTAGATAGAGGTGTATATGTCTAGATAGAGGTGTATTAATGTCTAGATATTAATGTCTAGATAGAGGTGTATTAATGCTAGATAGAGGTGTATTAATATCTAGATATAATGTCTAGATATTAATGTCTAGATGAGGTGTATTAAGTGTAGATAGAGTATTATGATAGATATGAATGTCTAATAGAATAGTAGATAGAGGTGTATTAATGTCTAGATAGAGGTTGTATTAATGTCTAGATATTAATGTCTAGATAGAGGTGTTATAATGTCTAGATAGAGGTGTATTAATGTCTATATATGAATGTCTGATAGAGGTTGTATTAATGTATAGATAGAGGTGTATTACTGATCTAGATAGGGTGTATTATGTCTAGATAGAGGGTATTAAAGATATTAATGTCTAGATAGAGGGTATTAATGTCTAGATAAGGGTATTAATGTCTAGATAGAGTTGTATTAATGTCTCAGATAGAGGTGATTAATGTCTAGATAGAGGTGTATTAATGTCTAGATATTAATGTCTAGATATAGAGTGTATAATGTCTAGATAGAGGTGTATTATGTCTAGATAGAGGTGATTAATGGTCTAGGATATTAATGTCTGATATTAATGTCAGATAAGGTGTATTATGTCTAGATAGAGGTGTTTTATGTCTAGATAGAGGTGATTAATGTCTAGATAGAGGTGTATTAAAGTTCTAGATAGAGGTGTATAATGTCTAGATAGAGGTGTATAATGTCTAGATAAGAGGTGTATTAATGTCTAGATAGAGGTGTATAATGTCTAGATAGAGGTGATATTATAATGTCTAGATAGAGGTGTATTAATGTCTAGATAGAGGTGTATTATGTCTGATAGAGAGTGTATTAGTCTAGATAGAGGTGTATATTGTCTAGATAGAGGTGTATTATGTCTAGATAGAGGTATTACTGTCTAGATAGAGGTGTATTAATGTCTAGATAGAGTGTATTAATGTCTAGATAGAGGTGTATTAATGTCTAAATAGAGGTGTATTAATGTCTAGATAGAGGTTTATTAATGTCTAGATAGAGGTGTATAATGTCTATAGATAGAGGTGTTGTATAATGTCTAGATATTAATGATAGTAGAGGTGTTTTAATGTCTAGATAGAGGTGTTTATGTCTAGATAGAGGTGTATTAATGTCTAGATAGAGGAGTGTATTAATGTCTAGATAGAGGGTATTAATGTTAGATAAGAGTGATGATTGTCTAGATAGAGTTGTATTATGTCTAGATAGAGGTGTATTAATGTCTAGTCTAGAGGTGTATTAGTCTCGATAGAGGTGAATTAATGTCTAGATAGAGGTGTGATTAATGTTAGATAGAGGTGTATTAATGTCTAGATAGAGGTGTATATGTCTAGATAGATTGTATTAATAAGGTGTATTAGATTGTCGTAGATTGAGAATCTAAGTAGATAAGTGTAGTTATTGAGATATGAAGATGTATGATTAATGTCTAGATATTAATGTCTAGATAGAGGTGTATTAGTTAGATATTAATGTCTAGATAGAGGTGTATTAATTAAGTCTAGATATTAATGTCTAGAGTATTAAGTCTAGATGGAGGTTTAATAATTGTATATAGAGGTGTATTAATGTCTAGATATGAGGTCTAGAGATTAATGTTAGATAGAGGTGTATTATGTCTAGATATTAATTCTAGAGATAGAGGTGTATTAATGTCTAGATAGAGGTGTTAGTATAGATAGAGGTGTATAAGTTCTAGTATAGTGTAATGTCTAGGATTAATGTCTAGTGATAGAGGTGTATTATGTCTAGATATTAATTCTAGTAGAGGTTATTAATGTCTAGATAGAGGTGTATTAATGTCTAGATAGAGTGTATTAAGTCTAGAGTATTAATGTCTAGATATCTGTTGAGGTGTATTAATGTCTAGATATTAATGTCTAGATAGAGGTGTATTAAGTCTAGATAGAGGTGTTTAAGTATAGATATTAATGTCTAGATAGAGGTGTATTAAGTCTAGATATTAGTCTAGATAGAGGTGTATTAATGTCTAGAGTATTAATGTTAGATAGAGGTGTATTAATGTCTAGATAGAGGGTAAATTTTAAATGTTTTTAGATTTAGAGGTGTATTATGTCTAGATAGAGGTGATTAATGTCTAGATATTAATGTCTAGATAGAGGTGTATGATGTATAGATAGAGGTGTATTAATATCCAGATAGAGGTGTATTATGTCTAGATAGGGTGAATTAATGTCTAGATAGAGGTGATTAATGTAGAGATAGAGTGTATAGATAGAGGTGTATTAATGTCTAGATATTAATGTCTGATAGATTAATGTCTAGATGGAGGTGTTATGTGCTAGAAGAGGTGTATTAATGTCTATGATAGATAGTGTAGTAATGTCTAGATAGAGGTGTGTATGTAATGCTAGATAGAGTGTATTAATGTATAGATAGAGGGGTATTAATGTCTAGATAGAGGTGTATTAATGTTTAGATAGAGGTGTATTAATATCTAGATATAATGTCTAGATATTAATGTCTAGATGAGGTGATTAATGTCTAGATAGAGGTGTATAATGTCTAGAAGGTGTATTAATGTCTAGATAGAGGTGTATTATTAGATCTTAATGTAAGTAGAGGTATTAGTGCTAGATGAGGATATGTCTAGCTAAGGTGAATGAAGTCAGATAGAGTGTATTATTGTATAGATAGAGGTGTTTATTAATGTCTAGATAGAGGTGATAGATTAATGTCTAGATAGAGGTGAATCATTAATGTCTCAGATAGAGGTGGATTAATGTCAGATAGAGGTGTATTAATGTCTAGATAGAGGGTATTTAATGTCTAGATAGAGTGTATTAAGTCTAGATAGAGGTGAATTAATGTCTAGATAGAGTGTATTAATGTCTAGAATAGAGGTGTATTAATGTCTAGATCAGAGGTGTATTAATGTCTAGATAGAGGTGTATTACTGTCTAGACAGAGGTTTTGTATTACGTAAAAGAGGTATTAACTGTCAGATAGAGGTGATTATGTCTAGATATAATGTCTAGATAGAGGTGTATTATAGTCCTAGATATTAAGTCTAGATGAGATGTAAATGTCAGATAGAGTATTAATGTCTAGATAGAGGTCGCCAATTAAGGATCAGATCAGGTGTAATTAATGTCTAGATTACAGGTGTATTAATGTCTAGATATTAAGTCTATCTAGACATTAATACACCTCTATCTAGACATTAATACACCTCTATCTAGACATTAATACACCTCTATCTATACAATAATACACCTCTATCTGGACATTAATATCGAGACATTAATTCACCTCTATCTAGACATTAATTCACCTCTATCTAGACATTAATACACCTCTATCTAGACATTAATACACCTCTATCTAGACATTAATACACCTCTATCTAGACAATAATACACCTCTATCTGGACATTAATATCTAGACAATAATACACCTCTATCTAGACATTAATTCACCTCTATCTAGACATTAATTCACCTCTATCTAGACAATAATACACCTATCTGGACATTAATATCTAGACATTAATATCTAGACATTAATACACCTATATCTAGACATTAATACCTAGATATTAACACACCTCTATCCAGATATTAATACACCTCTATCTAGACATTAATATCTAGACAATAATACACCTCTATCTAGACATTAATACACCTCTATCTAGACATTAATACACCTCTATCTAGACATTAATATCTAGATATTAATACACCTCTATCTTGACATTAATATCTAGACATTAATACACCTCTATCTAGACAGTAATACACCTCTGTCTAGACAGTAATACACCTCTATCTAGACATTAATTCACCTCTATCTAGACATTAATTTACCTCTATCTAGACATTAATTTACCTCTATCTAGACATTAATACGCCTCTATCTAGACATTAATACGCCTCTATCTAGACATTAATACACCTCTATCTAGACATTAATTCACCTCTATCTAGACATTAATACACCTCTATCTAGACAATAATACACCTCTATCTGGACATTAATATCGAGACATTAATACACCTCTATCTAGACATTAATACACCTCTATCTAGACATTAATTCACCTCTATCTAGACATTAATACACCTCTATCTAGACATTAATACACCTCTATCTAGACATTAATACACCTCTATCTAGACAATAATACACCTCTATCTGGACATTAATATCTAGACATTAATACACCTCTATCTAGACAATAATACACCTCTATCTAGACATTAATACACCTCTATCTAGACATTAATACACCTCTATCTAGACAATAATACACCTCCATCTAGACATTAATATCTAGACATTAATATCTAGATATTAATACACCTCTATCTAGACATTAATACACCTCTATCTAGACATTAATACACCTCTATCTAGACATTAATACACCTCTATCTAGACATTAATACACCTCTATCTAGACAATAATACACCTCCATCTAGACATTAATATCTAGACATTAATATCTAGACATTAATACACCTCTATCTAGACATTAATATCTAGACATTAATACACCTCTATCTAGACATTAATTCACCTCTATCTAGACAATAATACACCTCTATCTAGATATTAATACACCTCTATCTAGACATTAATATCTAGACATTAATACACCTCTATCTAGACATTAATATCTAGACATTAATACACCTCTATCTAGACATTAATATCTAGACATTAATACACCTCTATCTAGACATTAATATCTAGACATTAATACACCTCTATCTAGACAGTAATACACCTCTATCTAGACAGTAATACACCTCTATCTAGACATTAATTCACCTCTATCTAGACATTAATTCACCTCTATCTAGACATTAATACACCTCTATCTAGACATTAATACACCTCTATCTAGACAATAATACACCTCTATCTGGACATTAATATCTAGACATTAATACACCTCTATCTAGACATTAATACACCTCTATCTAGACATTAATTCACCTCTATCTAGACATTAATTCACCTATATCTAGACAATAATACACCTCTATCTGGACATTAATATCTAGACATTAATATCTAGACATTAATACACCTCTATCTAGACATTAATACACCTCTATCTAGACATTAATACACCTCTATCTAGACAATACACCTCCATCTAGACATTAATATCTAGACATTAATATCTAGATATTAATACACCTCTATCTAAACATTAATACACCTCTATCTAGACATTAATACACCTATCTAGACATTAATACACCTCTATCTAGACATTAATACACCTCTATCTAGACATTAATACACCTCTATCTAGACAATAATACACCTCCATCTAGACATTAATATCTAGACATTAATACACCTCTATCTAGACATTAATATCTAGACATTAATACACCTCTATCTAGACATGAATTCACCTCTATCTAGACAATAATACACCTCTATCTAGATATTAATACACCTCTATCTAGACATTCATACACCTCTATCTAGACATTAATATCTAGACATTAATACACCTCTATCTAGACATTAATACACCTCTATCTAGACATTAATATCTAGACATTAATATCTAGACATTAATACACCTCTATCTAGACATTAATACACCTCTATCTAGACATTAATATCTAGACAGTAATACACCGCTATCTAGACAGTAATACACCTCTATCTAGACATTAATACACCTCTATCAGGACATTCATATATAGACATTAATACACCTCTATCTAGACATTAATACACCTCTATCTAGACATTAATATCTAGACATTAATACACCTCTATCTAGACATTAATACACCTCTATCTAGACATTAATATCTAGACATTAATACACCTCTATCTAGACATTAATATCTAGACATTAATACACCTCTATCTAGACAGTAAAACACCTCTATCTAGACATTAATACACCTCTATCTAGACATTAATATCTAGACAATAATACACCTCTATCTAGACATTAATATCTAGACATTCATATCTAGACATTAATACACCTCTATCTACACATTAATACACCTCCATCTAGACATTAATATCTAGACATTAATATCTAGACATTAATACACCTCTATCTACACATTAATACACCTCTATCTAGATATTAATACACCTCTATCTAGACATTAATATCTACACATTAATACACCTCTATCTAGACATTAATACACCTCTATCTAGATATGAATACACCTCTATCTAGACATTAATATCTAGACATTAATACACCTCTATCTAGACATTAATACACCTCTATCTAGACATTAATACACCTCTATCTAGACATTAATACACCTCTATCTAGACATTAATACACCTCTATCTAGACAGTAAAACACCTCTATCTAGACATTAAAACACCTCTATCTAGTCATTAATATCTAGACATTAATACACCTCTATCTAGACATTAATACACCTCTATCTAGACATTAATACACCTCTATCTAGACATTAATATCTAGACATTAATACACCTCTATCTAGACATTAATACACCTCTATCTAGACATTAATATCTAGACATTAATACACCTCTATCTAGACATTAATATCTAGATATTAATACACCTCTATCTAGACATTAATACACCTCTATCTAGACATTAATATCTAGATATTAATACACCTCTATCTAGACATTAATACACCTCTATCTAGACATTAATACACCTCTATCTAGACATTAAAACACCTCTATCTAGTCATTAATATCTAGACATTAATACACCTCTATCTAGACATGAATACACCTCTATCTAGACATTAATACACCTCTATCTAGACATTAATACACCTCTATCTAGACATTAATACACCTCTATCTAGACATTAATATCTAGACATTAATACACCTCTATCTAGACATTAATATCTAGATATTAACACACCTCTATCCAGATATTAATACACCTCTATCTAGACATTAATATCTAGACAATAATACACCTCTATCTAGACATTAATACACCTCTATCTACACATTAATACACCTCTATCTAGACATTAATATCTAGATAGTAATACACCTCTATCTTGACATTAATACCTAGATATTAACACACCTCTATCCAGACATTAATACACCTCTATCTAGACATTAATATCTAGACATTAATACACCTCTATCTAGACATTAATACACCTCTATCTAGACATTAATTCACCTCTATCTAGACAGTAATACACCTCTATCTAGACATTAATACACCTCTATCTAGACATTAATATCTAGACATTAATACACCTCTATCTAGACAGTAATACACCTCTATCTAGACAGTAATACACCTCTATCTAGACATTAATACACCTCTATCTAGACATTAATATCTAGACATTAATACACCTCTATCTAGACAGTAATACACCTCTATCTAGACATTAATACACCTCTATCTAGACAATAATACACCTCTATCTAGACATTAATATCTAGACATTAATACACCTCTATCTAGACATTAATACCTAGATATTAACACACCTCTATCCAGATATTAATACACCTCTATCTAGACATTAATATCTAGACAATAATACACCTCTATCTAGACATTAATACACCTCTATCTACACATTAATACACCTCTATCTAGACATTAATATCTAGATAGTAATACACCTCTATCTTGACATTAATACCTAGATATTAACACACCTCTATCCAGACATTAATACACCTCTATCTAGACATTAATACACCTCTATCTAGACATTAATACACCTCTATCTAGACATTAATATCTAGACATTAATACACCTCTATCTAGACAGTAATAAACCTCTAGACAGTAATACACCTCTATCTAGACATTAATACACCTCTATCTAGACATTAATTCACCTCTATCTAGACAATAATACACCTCTATCTGGACATTAATATCGAGACATTAATACACCTCTATTTAGACATTAATACACCTCTATCTAGACATTAATTCACCTCTATCTAGACATTAATTCACCTCTATCTAGACATTAATACACCTCTATCTAGACATTAATACACCTCTATCTAGACATTAATACACCTCTATCTAGACAATAATACACCTCTATCTGGACATTAATATCTAGACATTAATACACCTCTATCAGACATTAATACACCTCTATCTGGACATTAATTCACCTCTATCTGGACATTAATTCACCTCTATCTAGACAATAATACACCTCTATCTAGACATTAATACACCTCTATCTAGACATTAATTCACCTCTATCTAGACATTAATTCACCTCTATCGAGACAATAATACACCTCTATCTAGACATTAATACAACTCTATCTAGACATTAATACACCTCTATCTAGACATTAATACACCTCTATCTAGACATTAATACACCTCTATCTAGACAGTAAAACACCTCTATCTAGACATTAAAACACCTATCTAGTCATTAATATCTAGACATTAATACACCTCTATCTAGACATTAATACACCTCAATCTAGACATTAATACACCTCTATCTAGACATTAATACATCTCTATCTAGACATTAATATCTAGATATTAATACACCTCTATCTAGATATTAATACACCTCTATCTAGACATTAATATCTAGATATTAATACACCTCTATCTAGACATTAATACACCTCTATCTAGACAATAATACACCTCTATCTAGACATTAATACACCTCTATCTAGACAATAATACACCTCTATCTAGACATTAATATCTAGACATTAATACACCTCTATCTAGACATTAATACCTAGATATTAATACACCTCTATCTAGACATTAATACCTAGATATTAATACACCTCTATCTAGACATTAATACACCTATATCTAGACATTAATACCTAGATATTAACACACCTCTATCCAGATATTAATACACCTCTATCTAGACATTAATATCTAGACAATAATACACCTCTATCTAGACATTAATACACCTCTATCTAGACATTAATATCTAGATATTAATACACCTCTATCTTGACATTAATATCCAGACATTAATACACCTCTATCTAGACATTAATTCACCTCTATCTAGACAGTAATACACCTCTATCTAGACATTAATACACCTCTATCTAGACATTAATACACCTCTATCTAGACAGTAATACACCTCTGTCTAGACAGTAATACACCTCTATCTAGACATTAATTCACCTCTATCTAGACATTAATTCACCTCTATCTAGACATTAATACACCTCTATCTTGACATTAATATCCAGACATTAATACACCTCTATCTAGACATTAATATCTAGACATTAATTCACCTCTATCTAGACATTAATACACCTCTATCTAGACAATAATACACCTCTATCTGGACATTAATATCTAGACATTAATACACCTCTATCTAGACATTAATACACCTCTATCTAGACATTAATACACCTCTATCTAGACATTAATTCACCTCTATCTAGACATTAATACACCTCTATCTAGACATTAATACACCTCTATCTAGACATTAATACACCTCTATCTAGACATTAATACACCTCTATCTAGACAATAATACACCTCTATCTGGACATTAATATCTAGACATTAATACACCTCTATCTAGACATTAATACACCTCTATCTAGACATTAATACACCTCTATCTAGACATTAATACACCTCTATCTAGACATTAATACACCTCTATCTAGACAATAATACACCTCTATCTAGACATTAATACACCTCTATCTGGACATTAATTCACCTCTATCTAGACATTAATACACCTCTATCTAGACATTAATACACCTCTATCTAGACATTAATACACCTCTATCTAGACATTAATACACCTCTATCTAGACAATAATACACCTCTATCTGGACATTAATATCTAGACATTAATACACCTCTATCTAGACATTAATACACCTCTATCTAGACATTAATACACCTCTATCTAGACATTAATACACCTCTATCTAGACATTAATACACCTCTATCTAGACATTAATACACCTCTATCTGGACATTAATATCTAGACATTAATATCTAGACATTAATACACCTCTATCTAGACATTAATACACCTCTATCTAGACATTAATACACCTCTATCTAGACAATAATACACCTCTATCTGGACATTAATATCTAGACATTAATACACCTCTATCTAGACATTAATACACCTCTATCTAGACATTAATACACCTCTATCTAGACATTAATACACCTCTATCTAGACATTAATACACCTCTATCTAGACAATAATACACCTCTATCTGGACATTATCTAGACATTAATACACCTCTATCTAGACATTAATACACCTCTATCTAGACATTAATACACCTCTATCTGGACATTAATATCTAGACATTAATACACCTCTGTCTAGACATTAATACACCTCTATCTAGACATTAATACACCTATCTAGATATTAATACACCTCTATCTACACATTAATACACCTCTATCTAGACATACACCTCTATCTAGACATTAATACACCTCTATCTGGACATTAATACACCTCTATCTAGACATTAATACACCTCTATCTAGACATTAATATCTAGACATTAATACACCTCTATCTGGACATTAATACACCTCTATCTAGACATTAATTCACCTCTATCTAGACATTAATATCTAGACATTAATACACCTATCTATACATTAATACACCTCTATCTGGACATTAATACACCTCTATCTCGACAGTAATACACCTCTATCTAGACATTAATACACCTCTATCTAGACATTAATACACCTCTATCTAGACATTAATACACCTCTATCTGGACATTAATACACCTCTATCTGGACATTAATACACCTCTATCTGGACATTACTATCTAGACATTAATACACCTCTATCTAGACATTAATATCTAGACATTAATACACCTCTATCTATACATTAATACACCTCTATCTAGACATTAACACACATCTATCTAGACATTAATATCTAGACAATAATACACCTCTATCTGGACATTAATACACCTCTATCTAGACATTAATACACCTCTATCTAGACATTAATACACCTCTATCTAGACATTAATACACCTCTATCTAGACATTAATACACCTCTATCTAGACATTAATACACCTCTATCTAGACATTAATACACCTCTATCTAGACATTAATACACCTCTATCTAGACATTAATACACCTCTATCTAGACATTAATACACATCTATCTGGGAGAGGAGGAGAGGAGGGGAGAGGAGAGGAGGAGAGGAGGGGAGAAACCCAGCCTGGACTAGCGGTGTGGGTGAGTTCGAAATGTAGTGTGGGACCGGCATGTACCTCATCTTCCCCCACACGCCTTTCTCTTTCTCTCTTGACCTGATGCAGCCGCTCGGCCTAATCCTCTGATCAGCATGCCAGGGAGGCCCGCTCCTCCGCCCCGCCAGGCCCAGCCACCGATCAGATTGTCTAGAACCACTTAGACTAATACACTGGGGCCTATAGAAAGAGGGGGGCAACCCCTAGAGTGGACACCCCCACTAAGAGACACCAACCAACCCCTAGAGTGGACACCCCCAAAAGCAGACACCAACCAACCCCTAGAGTGGACACCCCCACTAGCAGACACCAACCAACCCCTAGAGTGGACACCCCCACTAGCAGACACCAACCAACCCCTAGAGTGGACACCCCCACTAGCAGACACCAGCCAACTCAATTGAGTGAGAGTGAGAGTAAGAGAAAGAGGTAATAGGAGAAAACCAGGAAATCCTTTACAGCGCCGTGGCATAGGTTGGGTCCGTACTCCGTAGCCGTAGTCAGGTTCAAGTTTTAACCCACCCGGACAGACAAAGGGCATGGTGAATGGACTGGCTTTGGTGGATCAGGGGGTGGGGGTGCTTGGCACACAAACACTAAGCACTCGTCCCTGCGAAGCCCACGGTGGCCCCAAATCCCCACATTTGTCTGAACAAATTGGCTGGACCCAGGGTCTTGTTTTCCTAGCTCTGCAGGGTTGATAAAGAGAATGCCCTTCCATAGACCAGGGCTCATGGGAACAGAATAAATAGATGTTCTGGTCTGAAAACGGGCCTCACAGGACTCCTTTAGATGTATTGTGAGATACCCAAAATGCATCTGTTCATGATGGCAACATTAAAGTCCTGTAGATCAATTCATTACTACCGGTTTGTTTACTACACCGAGGTTCCAACTTACCTAACTTCATTGCTAATGTATAAAAGAATGCGATGCCAAACCCGTTCACAGTGTTGGTTAACTCTTCACATTCCTCGGGTCTCCACGGAATTAGGTAAATCCAGCTTTCATTTTTTCACGCTTCACATTTTTCGGGATTCACTTATAACATTCATTCCGTTTGAATTCTCTGGTGGCAAGAGGGCATTTTAAAATCCTGATGATAAATGAGTTGACCAAGGTGTTTCTGTTGCTTTGATTGATTGATTTCTTAACTTGTTTATGGAAGCTTTGACGTCAGTGATGCTCTAATCTAATCTAATTGTTATTATACCTTGCTATACATTTTTTTAAGTTAATAAATGAATATGCTAATACGTTTTTTTTTTAAGATAGCTGTTATAATTGCTGGTTAGACTCCTAACTTGAAAGGTGCTTCATAGAATAGGTAGAAATGTGTAACGTTAGAGGACCAAGGTTAAGAAACAGTGGCCGACACTGCTGACCTAGTGACCAGCTGGACAGCACCCAAAACAATGACAGGCATGTCACAGAAATGACCTCTGAACTTAGGGTCGCGACCCTCAATGACCACTTTCTCCATCTACACGAACAACAAACAAACCACGTCAATAAGATTTATTGGCTGTGTTGTCAGGGATGAGGATGGTGATCAATAACCAATAATCAACAGCCAGACAGTAGAAGGCAGTACCACGGATGACAGACAGCATCACGGTAATTATTATAAAGTGCGAAAGGTTAAGATGTGATAAATAAATCACAAATATATAAAATGATCCATTTGCCCCTAACAGTTTCAGGAATCCATACAAAGAAAGTTAGAAGTAATGATGTGACTCTTTCAATAGAGGGACTGAGATGTTATATGAAGAGTTGGTGCAGAACAAGATGCGCTGGTTGACGGGTGCACTCACGGTGGCGAGGGTTGAGGAGCCCATTCTGATCTCTCTCTCCTTTCACAGGTCTTTGAGGAGCCCACTCTGATTTCTCTCTCTCTCTTCATAGGTCCTTGAGGAGTCCACTCTGACCTCTCTCTCTCTTCATAGGTCCTTGAGGAGTCCACTCTGACCTCTCTCTCTCTTCATAGGTCCTTGAGGAGTCCACTCTGAACTCTCTCTCTTACTTCAAAGGTCCTTGAGGATTCCACTCTGACCTCTCTCTCTTACTTCAAAGGTCCTTGAGGATTCCACTCTGACCTCTCTCTTTCTCTTCATAGGTCCTTGAGGAGTCCACTGATCGCTCTCTCTCTCTTCATAGGTCCTTGAGGAGTCCACTCTAAACTTTCTCTTTTCACAGGTCCTTGAAGAGTCCACTCTGACCTCTCTCTCTCTCTTCAAAGGTCCTTGAGGAGTCCACTCTGACCTCTCTCTCTCTTCATAGGTCCTTGAGGAGTCCACTCTGACCTCTCTCTCTCTTCATAGGTCGTTGAGGAGTCCACTCTGACCTCTCTCTCTCTTCATAGGTCCTTGAGGAGTCCACTCTGACCTCTCTCTCTTACTTCAAAGGTCCTTGAGGATTCCACTCTGACCTCTCTCTCTCTCTTCATAGGTCCTTGAGGAGTCCACTCTGACCTCTCTCTCTCTTCATAGGTCCTTGAGGAGTCCACTCTGACCTCTCTCTCTCTTCATAGGTCCTTGAGGAGTCCACTCTGACCTCTCTCTCTCTTCATAGGTCCTTGAGGAGTCCACTCTGACCTCTCTCTCTTACTTCAAAGGTCCTTGAGGATTCCACTCGGACCTCTCTCTCTTACTTCAAAGGTCCTTGAGGATTCCACTCGGACCTCTCTCTCTTACTTCAAAGGTCCTTGAGGAGTCCCCTCTGATCTCTCTCTCTTACTTCAAAGGTCCTTGAGGAGTCCCCTCTGATCTCTCTCTCTTCACAGGTCCTTGAGGAGTCCACTCTGACCTCTCTCTCTCTTCATAGGTCCTTGAGGAGTCCACTCTGACCTCTCTCTCTCTTCATAGGTCCTTGAGGAGTCCACTCTGACCTCTCTCTCTCTTCATAGGTCCTTGAGGAGTCCACTCTGACCTCTCTCTCTCTTCATAGGTCCTTGAGGAGTCCACTCTGACCTCTCTCTCTCTTCATACGTCCTTGAGGAATCCCCTCTGACCTCTCTCTCTCTTCATAGGTCCTTGAGGAGTCCACTTTGACCTCTCTCTCTCTCTTCACAGGTCCTTGAGGAATCCACTCTAACCTCTCTCTCTTCATAGGTCCTTGAGGAGTCCACTCTGACCTCTTTCTCTTCATAGGTCCTTGAGGAGTCCACTCTGGCCTCTCTCTCTTCACAGGTCCTTGGGGAGTCCACTCTGACCTCTCTATCTTTTCACAAGTCCTTGAGGAGTCCACTCTGACCTCTCTCTCTCTTCACAGGTCCTTGAGGAGTCCACTAGATCCTCCTCCAGAGAGTGACCCCCTGTCAATCACTGGTGACGCATCAAAGGATAGAAGGACAGCCCAGCAGCAGCTGCAACCCTCTCAGGGATACCGGCGCGGCTCATCATCCCTCTGCACAATCAGATAATCCATTCCCTCCATTTATGCGCCAATACATTACTGGACCTGATAAAGATTAATTTAGATGGAAAAGTTGTCAACCAAGTGTCATGACGTGGCCCTTTCTGGGTATAGATCGTGGCTTCCCCCTCTCTCTCACTCTCTCCTACACCCAGGTTTTGTTATCTCAGGCCATAAATTCCTGGCGAAGACTCTCTCCCCCTGGTCATGCAGAGAGAGAGACCACAGAGAGAACAAAGGATTTCACGTGGCCAACTCCTAAATTCCCAAAATGGGAGAATGAAACAATATGTCCACTTGTGAGAAGGTGGGAATAGTCCGTGGACACTTAAGGGACGGTGGGAATGGTCCATTCACACTTAAGGGAAGGTGGGAATAGTCCGTGGACACTTAAGGGACGGGTATGACGAGTTTGTTTCATTTGGTGACCTCACAAAGGACAGGAAACACACATGACTATATCTCTGAATGTGTACATTTCTCAATTATGGGGTTTGCATCTAATTCTTGTATAAAATGAATGAGTAAAGATGAAACTATTTGTGAAATTACGTAATGTGATGTTAAACCTTTAATGTGAGAGAATTGTATTCCCTTTAAAGTTTAACTAAGTCATTGGCCCGCCCCCGTGAGCACAGACATGATCACACGTCATAAGAACCACCTTTTCTATTGTTACGAATAAAAAACCCTCCTGAGGAAATCCTCTTCAGACCACGCATTCCTCGCATACCTGAGGTTTGAGAACCAAGACTGAGCAAACCCACAGCGTGAGCTGTGATTGCGAATAGTTTAGACTGAGCAAACCCACAGCGTGAGCTGTGATTGCCTATAGTTATTGAATTCCAAACCATACCACGTGGAGCATTGGCTACACGGCTGGAAATGGTTAAACTCTGAGACTATCGATCCCTACAGAATAAGAGCAAATCTTAGATACTAATTACTGGTCTGCAGCTAGAAATGGTGTAAAACTGGGATGCGAATACCGACAACCGCCAAAACATCTATTCTATGAGAACATTTCTGAATGGTACACTGAAGTATCTATTCTAACCACGAAAGACTTTGATCTTCAGGGAAGCAGAAAGAGACTCGGATGAACTCTCCAGCAGACGGACTGACGATTCCAACAGAGATCACGACGACACATGGCGTAAATATATATTGATTGCAATTATTCCCGAATGAGTGAGTGTTCATGTGCAAAGGATTAGCATTTCAATGAACATTATTATCAACTGTGTGTAGTGATCCCTTTTGTCTTTCCCGCTCTTTCTCAGTCCACACCCACTTCCCTTTGTCCACCAAGCCGTCATATCGGCTCAGCCCACAAGGGAATCTTCCCTATCATTTGTTAGTAACATATTTACTGTTTGTTTGTTTATGCATTTCTGTGATTATTTAGTTAATCATTTATTTACTAACTAAGCCAATTGGTGTATGGATGATTTATAGTAAAGGCTGGGTTCGTGCAGATAACCAACAATTTACGGTGTTTGGAATGAGACTGACATGAGGTAAAGAATAATTCATTAATAGAAGACTAATTGATCAGATATTAAAATATCTGAAGAGTTATATTCGGAAAATTATAACTTTCGTAATCTGAAGATTTTCCGCGGTGCCTCGACTTCCTAGTTAATTACATTTACATGATTAGCTTAATTACGAAATAATAATTACAGAAAATTGATTTGATAAAATAACAGTATTCACTTTTAATGATGCCAAAGACAAGACAAGAGGGTATGTAATAAACAGAGCATCAGTGTACTCAGGCCACACTTAATTCCAAGACCACGATTTATACCCTACTTGATACTACGACTTAGCCTTGTGTTACCACACTGATCTCCCAAGCTTACATAAATATGCTTCGCTATGAGTCGGCTATGAGTCGGCTATGAGTCGGCTATGAGTCGGCTATGAGTCGGCTATGAGTCCGTTATGAGTCCGTTATGAGTCCGTTATGAGTCCGCTATGAATCCGCTATGAATCCGCTATGAGTCCGCTATGAGTCCGCTATGAGTCCGCTATGAGTCCGCTATGAATCCGCTATGAGTCTGCTATGACTCCTCTATGAGTCCGCTATGAGTCTGCTATGAATCCGCTATAAATCCGCTATGACTCCGCTATGAGTCCGCTATGAGTCCATTATGAGTCCATTATGAGTCCGCTATGATTCCGCTATGAATCCGCTATGAGTCTGCTATGAATCCGCTATGAGTCTGCTGTGAATCCGCTATGAGTCCGCTATGAGTCTGCTATGAGTCTGCTATGAATCCGCTATGAATCCGCTATGAGTCTGCTATGAGTCTGCTATGAGTCTGCTATGAATCCGCTATGAGTCTGCTATGAATCCGCTATGAATCCGCTATGAATCCGCTATGAATCCGCTATGAATCCGCTATGAGTCCGCTATGAGTCCGCTATGAATCCGCTATGAATCCGCTATGAATCCGCTATGAGTCCGCTATGAGTCCGCTATGAGTCTGCTATGAGTCTGCTATGAGTCCGCTATGAATCCGCTATGAATCCGCTATGAATCCGCTATGAGTCTGCTATGAATCCGCTATGAATCCGCTATGAATCCGCTATGAGTCTGCTATGAATCCGCTATGAGTCTGCTATGAATCCGCTATGAATCCGCTATGAATCCGCTATGAGTCTGCTATGAGTCTGCTATGAGTCTGCTATGAGTCTGCTATGAGTCTGCTATGAATCCGCTATGAATCCGCTATGAATCCGCTATGAGTCCGCTATGAGTCTGCTATGAATCCACTATGAATCCGCTATGAATCCGCTATGAGTCTGCTATGAATCCACTATGAGTCTGCTATGAATCCGCTATGAGTCTGCTATGAATCCGCTATGAGTCCGCTATGAATCCGCTATGAGTCTGCTATGACTCCGCTATGAGTCCATTATGAGTCTGCTATGAATCCGCTATGAGTCAGCTATGAATCCGCTATGAGTCCGATATGAGTATGCTATGAATCCGCTATGAGTCTGCTATGATTCTGCTGAGTCCATTATGAGTCCGCTATGAGTCCATTATGAGTCCGCTATGAGTATGCTATGAATCCGCTATGAGTCTGCTATGATTCTGCTGAGTCCATTATGAGTCCGCTATGAGTCCATTATGAGTCCGCTATGAGTCTGCTATGAATCCACTATGAGTCTGCTATGAATCCGCTATGAGTCCGCTATGAGTCTGTGTTGCGAAACACATCTCTGTAAACTAAAGAGATCAGTGTGGTAGTAGGAGGCTAACAACTACTATTTATTGGACAAATAATCTGGCCACTTACTTTAGTGTGGATGTCTCTGAAACCAATTAATCTGGCCACTTGCTTTAGTGTGGATTTCTCTGCTACCAATTAATCTGGCCACTTGCTTTAGTGTGGATTTCTCTGAAACCAATTAATCTGGCCACTTGCTTTAGTGTGGATTTCTCTGCTACCAATTAATCTGGCCACTTGCTTTAGTGTGGATTTCTCTGATACCAATTCATCTGGCCACTTGCTTTAGTGTGGATTTCTCTGAAACCAATTAATCTGGCCACTTGCTTTAGTGTGGATTTCTCTGCTACCAATTAATCTGGCCACTTGCTTTAGTGTGGATTTCTCTGATACCAATTAATCTGGCCACTTGCTTTAGTGTGGATTTCTCTGCTACCAATTAATCTGGCCACTTGCTTTAGTGTGGATTTCTCTGATACCAATTCATCTGGCCACTTGCTTTAGTGTGGATTTCTCTGAAACCAATTAATCTGGCCACTTGCTTTAGTGTGGATTTCTCTGAAACCAATTAATCTGGCCACTTGCTTTAGTGTGGATTTCTCTGCTACCAATTAATCTGGCCACTTGCTTTAGTGTGGATTTCTCTGAAACCAATTTTGCAGAAGAGCTACAATCCATGCACACCATCTTTTGTAACTTTTTGTAATTTTCTTAGCATTACCTTTAAGCAGAAAAGGCCAAACATGTTTTCAATCTCATCTCTTTATTCCACAGACATGAGTTCACTGACAAAATATCTTTATTCCACAGACATGAGTTCACTGACATGAACTTTTGTTAATTTTGATTAAAACATAAGCAAAATTCCTTAAATACGAATACCGAACTTGTTTTTGAGTGGATTCCACAACACAGTTAGCTTTTAACAGCTAGGATCGTTATTTCTTGTCCCAGAATCCCGCCTAACAGACAGGTTGAAGCCTGCTTGACAGAGACGCTAAGCTGCTAGCCATCAAGCTAACGAAATTGGTACCAGGTTTTCAAGGTTTTACTGCTAACCTACAATAACACTATGGTCACTACGCTAGATTTAGATAGAAAACACTCTAAAGTTTCTAAAACTGTTTGAATAATGTCTGTGAGTATAACAGAACTGATATGGCAGGCGCAAATCTGAGGAAAATCCATCCAGGAAAAACAAAATTTAGGTCACCCTCTTTTCAATGAGATTTCTATGGGGATCTAGATTTCTGTGGCACTTGCTTGCAGTTCCTATCGCTTCCACTGGATGTCAACAGTCTTTAGAAATTGGTTGATGTTTTTCCTTTGAGAAATGAAGAAGTAGGGCAGTTCAGAACGAGGGTCGAGTGAAGTGTACTGTTTGTTAGAGGCGCACGACCTGAAAGCTCGCTACGCTTTGTTTTCGTCCTGTATTGAACACAGTTTATCCCGTCTTAAATTGTATCGATTAGCCATCAAGTCTGCGGAGTCTGCGGATTCATAGCGGATTCATAGCAGACTCATAATGGACTCATAGCGGAGTCATAGCAGACTCATAGCGGATTCATAGCAGACTCATAAAGTTGTATTAGGAAAGTTGTTTGAAATGTTTGGAACAAGTTTACAGGTAACTTATTAAATATTTTGTAGTCATGTTGCACGAGTTGGAACCGGTGTTTTTCTGGATCAAATGCGCCAAATAAATGGACATTTTGGAGATATAACGACGTAATTAATCGAACAAAAGGACCATTTGTGATGTTTATGGGACATATTGGAGTGCCATCAAAAGAAGATCTTCAAAGGTAAGGCATGAATTATATAGTTATTTCTGAGTTTTGTGTCACGCCTGGCGGGTTGAAATATGAATGTCATGTGTTTGTTTGGTGGGGTGCTATCCTCAGATAATCGCATGGTTTGCTTTCGCTGTAAAGCCTTTTTGAAATCTGACACATTGGCTGGATTAACAAGTGTAGCTTGAATTTGGTGTATTGCATGTGTGATTTCATGAAAGTTTAATATTTATAGTAATTTAATTTGAATTTGGTGCTCACCGGATATTGTTGAGGGGTTCCGCTAGCGGAACGTCTAGCCGTAACAAGTTAATTAAGTCTTTATTGAAGACTCATCTCTTCAGTAGATCCTATGACTGAGTGTATTCTGGCCCAGGAGTGTGAAGGTGAACGGAAAGGCACTGGAGCAACGAACCGCCCTTGGTGTCTCTGCCTGGCCAGTTCCCCTCTCTCCACTGGGATTCTCTGCCTCTAACCCTATTACAGGGGCTGAGTCACTGGCTTACTGGTGCTCTTCCATGCCATCCCTAGGAGGGGTGCGTCACTTGAGTGGGTTGAGTCACTGACGTGATCTTCCTGCCTGGGTTGGTGCCCCCCTTGGGTTGTGCCGTGGCGGAGATCTTTGTGGGCTATACTCGGCCTTGTCTCAGGATGGTAAGTTGGTGGTTGAAGATATCCTTCTAGCGGTGTGGGGGCTGTGCTTTGGCAAAGTGGGTGGGGTTATATCCTGCCTGTGGGGTTATATCCGGGGGTATCATCGGACGGGGCCACAGTGTCTCCCGACCCCTCCTGTCTCAGCCTCCAGTATTTATGCTGCAGTAGTTTGTGTGTCGGGGGGCTAGGGTCAGTCTGTCATATCTGGAGTATTTCTCCTGTCTTATGCTCTCTCTAATTTTCTCTCTCTTTCTTTCTTTCTCTCTCGCGGAGGACCTGAGCCCTAGGACCATGCCTCAGGACTACCTGGCCTGATGACTCCTTGCTGTCCCCAGTCCACCTGGCCGTGCTGCTGCTCCAGTTTCAACTGTTCTGCCTGCGGCTATGGAACCCTGACCTGTTCACCGGGCGGCTACCTGTCCCAGAACTGCTGTTTTCAACTCTCTAGAGACAGCAGGAGCAGTAGAGATACTCTGAATGATCGGCTATGAAAAGCCAACTGACAATTACTCCTGAGGTGCTGACCTGTTGCACCCTTGACAACCACTGTGAGTATTATTATTTGACCATGCTGGTCATCTATGAACATTTGAACATCTTGGCCATGTTCTGTTATAATCTCCACCCGGCACAACCAGAAAAGGACTGGCCACCCCTCATAGCCTGGTTCCTCACTAGGTTTCTTCCTAGGTTCTGTCCTTTTCTAGGGAGTTTTTCCTAGCCACCGTGCTTCTACACCTGCATTGCTTGCTGTTTGGGGTTTTAGGCTGGGTTTCTGTACAGCACTTTGTGACATCAGCTGATGTAAGAAGGGCTTTATAAATAAATTTGATTGAAATAAATTTGATTGAATAGTTTTGCCGTCCTGGAGCCTTATCTTCCTGCTCCTTTGTCGCTGGGGGCGCCTGCGTCTGCGGCCGCAGTGCCTACTCCTTTTGATTTCGAAGTCGACAACCTTCCGTCCCTGCTCTGGATTCTCCATCTGTCTGAGGCCTGTACCAGACGCCGGAAGCAACGGGTTCAACTGCCTCTCGCCCGTCCACAAAGGGTTCTCCCCGAGTCCTGTGAAGCGTGGGAGTGGGCGGATTTCCTCGTCCTTCTCGCCAGCCAGGATTTTGGGCAGTTCCATGGTAAGAAAAGTGACCATTCCTGGTGCAAAAACAATGTCCTATCCTGCAGCTTCAGTAAGTGAAATTACTAAGCTGCTCCTGAATGTACTACGTCAGGACATCAATTCTATCCTAGTCCATGTGGGTTTTAATGACGTTTTTAAGGGCAGCTCTGAACAGTTGAAACTGGATTTTAAAGAGCTGATTGTCTCTGCTAGACACTAACAAAAGACCCATCATATCTGGTCCTGTGCCCTTCTCTGAATCGTGGCATTAAAATAATTTAGCAGGATTCTTTCTCTTCACAAATAGCTATGTGATTATTACAGCTCAATACGTGTAACTTTTGTTGACAATTTTGATACCTTTTGGAAACAAAACAGGTTTTATAAGTAGGATGGGATCCACCCAAATCATTTGGGGGATCATTTCACAGCACTATAAGGCTGCATTGAGACAATGACTTATCAATGACCCAAGCCCAACTCAGTTAATCCCTACCATTGTGTTGCTGAGTTGTCATAATGCTTCAGCAAATGTACATTATACCAGAGGCGTTGGAAGACACAATGTAAGTAACCTAATTTATGTCCCTCTAACAGCCCTGAATCCCTCTGCTGATCCTACAGCTATTGTATGCAGTAATAATGTGCCTATGAACCAGATTTACACTGTTAGCACTGAGGCGGTGTGCCCTAGGAGGAAGTCCACTGTGTGCAGCTCACCCTGCACTAACATAAATAACATGAGAATATCTACTGCTGCTTCGCTTCCCAGTAAAGCAATGAAAACAAGTCAGCATCCCAGAAGAAAAGTGCTGAAAATAGCCCACGTTAACATACGAAGCTTAAGAAACAAGGTTCATGAAATCAATAACTTGCTGGTAACAGATGACGTTCATATTCTGACTATCACTGAAACTCACTTAGACAATACATTTGATGATACAGTGGTAGCAATACAAAGTTATAACATCTACAGAAAATATAGAAATGCCAGGGTGTTCTTTAATGGAAGCCTCTCCAACATAATCAAGGTAGAATCGGGAATTCCCCAGAGCAGCTGGCTTTGAGTAAAGCCAGTGTGTCTATGTATGTGGATGACTCACACTATACATGTCAGCTACTACAGTGACTGAAATGACTGCAACACAGAACAAAGACCTGCAGTTAGTTTCAGAGTGGGTGGCAAGGAATAAGTTAGCCCTAAATATTTCTAAAACTAAAAGCATTGTATTTGGCACAAATCATTCACTAAACCCTAAACCTCAACAAAAAAAATGTGGAAATTGAGCAAGTTGTGGTGACTAAACTGCTTGGAGTAACTCTGGATTGTCATGGTGTCATGGTCAAAACATATTGATACAACAGTAGCTAAGATGGGCAGAAGTCTGTCCATAATAAAGCGCTGCTCTGCATTCTTAACAGCACTATCAACAAGGCATGTGATGAATGCAGTTGACATTTTTGCATGTCAATCTCTCCTGGCTCAAAGTGTAGGAGAGATTGACTTCATCACTACTTGTATTTATGAGAGGTATTGACATGTTGAATGCACAGAGCTGTCTGTTTGAACTACCGGCACACAGCTCAGACACCCATCCATACCCCACAAGGTCTCTTCACAGTCCCCACGTCCAGAACAGACTATGGGAGGCACACAGTACTACATAGAGCCATGACTACATGGAACTCTATTCCACATCAAGTAACCGGTGCAAGCAGTAGAATTAGATTTTTAAAAACAGATAAAAAAACACCTTCTGGAACAGCGGGGACTGTGAAGCAACACAAACATAGGCAGACACACACACACACACACACACGATAACATACGCACTATACACACACGTACACACAGATTTTGTACTGTAGATATGTGGTAGTGGTGGAGTAGGGGCCTGAGGGCACACAGTGTATTGTGAAATCTGTGAATGTGTTGTAATGTTTTTAAAATTGTATAAACGTCCTTAATTTTGCTGGACCCCAGGAAGAGTAGCTGCTGCCTTTAATCCACATCACTTTATTCCACAGATATGACTTTCACTGACGACATCTCTTTTTTCCAAATCTTTCCTTAAGTTCTAGACCTTAAGCTGAATCTGATAATGAATGGTGTGGCAAGTTAAGGAGACCAAATTACTTGGCGTTACCTTAGATTGTAAACTGTCATGGTCAAAACATATAGAATCAATGATTGTAAAGATGGGGAGAGGTCTGGCTGTAATAAAGAGATGCTCTGCTTTTTTGACACCACACTCCAAAAAGAAAGTTCTGCAGGCTCTAGTTTAGTCTAATCTTGATTATTGTCCAGTCGTGTGGTCCAGTGCTGCAAGGAAAGACCTAGTTAAGTTGCAGCTGGCCCAGAACAGAGCGGCACGCTTGGACCTTCTTTTTTGATTTTTTTAGTGGTTTTGTTAACAAACACGCCCCCATAAAGAAAATTAGAATTCAAAACAGGTTCAGCTCCTGGTTCGACCGTGATCTTGCAGAGTTACTCCACCTCAAGAATTGCATTTGGTGAAAGGCTCGGCACAGGCATACTCAGGCTGACTGGCTCTTGTTCAGGCAAATGAGAAATAAGTGCACTCAGGCTATCCGGAAGACCAAAGTTAGTTACTTTAAGGAGCAATTCTCTCTCTGTGGGTCTAATCCCAAGAAGTTCTGGGAAACGGTTAAAGACCTGGAGAATAAACCCTCCTCCTCACAGCTGCCCATCTCCCTTAATGATGATGATGTGGTTGTTACTGACAAGAAGCACATGGCTGAGCTCTTTAATCACCACTTCATTAAGTCAGGATTCCTATTTGACTCAGCCATGCCTCCTTGCCCGTCCAATATTTCCTCATCCCTCACCCCTTCTAATGTGACTAGCCCCGATGCTCCTCCCCCTTTTTCCCCTGCCCCGCTACAAAGTTTCTCCCTGCAGGTAGTCACCGAGTCCGAGGTGCTAAAGGAGCTCCTTAAACTTGACCCCCAAAAAAACATTTGGGTCAGAAGGTTTAAACCCTTTCTTCTTTAAGGTTGCTGCCCCTATCATCGCCAAGCCTATCTCTGACCTTTTTAACCTGTCTCTGCTCTCTGGGGAGGTTCCCATTGCTTGGAAGGCAGCCACGGTTCGTCCTTTACTTGAAGGGGGAGATCAAGCGGATCCTGTTATAGACCTATTTCTATTTTGCCCTGTTTATCAAAAGTGTTGTAAAAACTCAATCAACTGACTGGCTTTCTTAATGTCTATAGTATTCTCACTGGTATGTATCTGGTTTCCGCTCAGGTTATGGATGTGTCACTGCAACCTTAAAGGTCCTCAATGATGTCACCATTGCCATAGATTCTAAGCAATGTTTTGCTGCTATTTTTATTGACTTGGCCAAATACAGTACAACATTCCATTATTGTGGCCCGGCTAAGGAGTATTGGTGTCTCTGAGGGGTCTTTGGCCTGGTTTGCTAACTACGTTCCTCTCAAAAGAGTGCAGTGTATAAAGTCAGAAAATCTGCTGTCTCAGCCACTGCCTGTCACCAAGGGAGTAACCCAAGGCTCAATCCTAGGCCCCACGCTCTTCTCAATTTACATCAACAACATAGTTCAGGCAGTAGGAAGCTCTCTCATCCATTCATATGCAGATGACACAGTCTTATACTCAGCTGGCCCCTCCCCAGGAATTTGTGTTAAATGCTCTACAATAAAGCTTTGTTAGTGTCCAACAAGCTTTCTCTGCCCTTAACCTTGTTCTGAACACCTCCAAAACAAAGGACATGTGGTTTGGTAAGAAGAATGCCCCTCTTCCCACAGGTGTTATTACTACCTCTGAGGGTTTAGAGCTTGAGGTAGTCACCCCATACATGTACTTGGGAGTATGGCTAGACAGTACACTATTCTTCTCTCAGCACATATCAAAGCTGCAGGCTATGGTTAAATGTAGACTTGGTTTCCTCTATCGTAATCGCCCCAGCTGCCAAACTAACCCTGATTCAGATGACCCATGCTAGATTACGGAGACATAATTTATAGATCGGCAGGTAAAGGTGCTCTCGAGCGGCTAGATGTTCCATTCGGCCATCAGATTTGCCACCAATGCTCCTTATAGGACACATCACTGCACTCTATACTCCTCTGTAAACTGGTCATCTCTGTATACCCGTCGCAAGACCCACTGGTTGATGCTTATTTATAAAACCCTCTTAGGGGGGAGTGAGGCCTATCAGAGATTTACTGCAGCCCTCATCCTCCACCTACAACACCCGTTCTGCCAGTCACATTCTGTTAAAGGTCCCCAAAGCACACACATCCCTGGGTCGCTCGTCTTTTCAGTTTGCTGCAGCTAACGACTGGAACGAGCTGCAACAAACACTCACTGGACAGTTTTATCTCAATCTCTTCATTCAAAGAAGCAATCATTGACACTCTTACTGACAGTTGTGGCTGCTTTGTGTAATGTATTGTTGTCACTTGAATTTTGTGCTGTTGACTATGCCAAATGTTTGTACCATGTTTTGTGCTGCTACCATGTTGTGTTGCTGCCATGCTGTGTTGTTGTCTTAGGTCTCTCTTTATGTAGTGTTGTCTCTCTTGTCGTGATGTGTGTTTTGTCCTATATTTATTTTTTATTTTTAATCCCAGCCCCCGTCCCCGCAGGAGGCATCTTGGTAGGCCATCATTGTAAATAAGAATGTGTTCTTAACTGACTTGCCTAGTTAAATAAAGGTTAAATAAATAAAACGTGAGTACACTGACGACATCTCTTTATTCAACAGACATGAGTTAAATGACAATATGCACGACTCCAGGTAAACAAAGCCATTTCCTAAACACTGCCTTTCCTTAGTGCAAGTCCTCTCCAAGTCTGAATGAAATACTTAAAAAAAAAAATCTGATTTCAGCGGTTGAGATATTTATAGCTTATTCGCCTAGAAACACAGATGATTTTAAAGTTAATAAATTCTTACACCTGCTCTGAATCTTTGAATGAGAGAGAGAGGAATCTCAACACGTTTGCATTGGAACCGAGTGGCCAATGGCCTGTTAGCGCCCTCTGCTGGACAATACAGGAACTAGTAGCGCTTCTCCAAATTACAACTCTAGAATTCCATTCCATTCCTATAACAGGGAAATGTACCTGTATGCAGTTAGCAGAATAAAGTAGTTTATTATTATAATAAATTAATATTCTCTAGATGTCCAGAAAAAACATACAAAATAATTATTTCTATTGAATACTGGCACATTTAATAAAATCTAAAGCTTTTGACAAATACTGTGTTGAGAGCTGTAAAACAACATAACGAGCACACTCCTTCGATATAGTTTAGTGGTGAAGTGGATTTGTGTTGGACAACATTGCTATTTGGTATGATGTTTAGTTATAAACTACTATTGTGTGTTCTGCTCTTTCACTTTCCACTGAGTTTGAGGACGTTGGTTACCATGGCTCCGATGCCGTCGAAGATCAGGTGCAGCTGGGTCTCACACATGAAGGCTGGTGATGTCACCACCTTGTTCTTCTGGTCTACATGGGCCTCGTGATGACACTCAGGGTCAAGGGTCACACACAGACAGGGATACAGAGGCTAATCAAAAGCACACATCAAAACAGCAAAGCTTAAATTACATATTCACTTTCAGTTGAGTGCAGTAAATTTGTAGCATACTTTTCACACTGCCTTTGACAAATGTTGTAATATATGTAGTATTTAACATATTTACAATTGGAGCGGCAGGTAGCCTAGTGGTTAGAGCGTTGGGCCAGTAACCAAAAGGTTGCTGGATTGAATCCCTGAGCTGACAAGGTAAAAATCTGTCGTTCTGCCCCTGAACAAGGCAGTTAACCCACTGTTCCCCACTAGGCTGTCATTGTAAATAAGAAATTGCTCTTAACTGACTTGCCTAGTTAAAAAAATACATTTATAACGTATGGGTGGTTATGGGAGTTTAACCCACTATTGCAAGCGCCATGATCTACCAACTGAGTTAGAGGGCAAAACCAAAGTATTAAACCAAAATATAAAATGCAATATGTAAAGTGTTTAATTGCTGATGTCAACAGTATGGGCAGGCATAAGCTATGGACAACAAACACAATTCCATTTTATCGGTGGCAATTTGAATGCACAGATATACCGTGACAAGATCCTGATGCCCATTGTTGTGCCATTCATCCGCCACCATCACCTCATGTTTCAGTATGGCCTCATGTCTCAACGATCAGTACACAATTCCTGGAAGCTGAAAATGTCCCAGTTCTTCCATGGCCTGTATACTCACCAGACATGTCACCTATTGAGCATGTTTGGGATGCTCTGGATCGACGTGTACGACAGCATGTTCAAGTAGCCGCCTGTATCAAGCAACTTCGCACAGCCATTGAAGAGGAGTGGGACAACATTCCACAGGCCACAATCAACATCCTGATCAACTCTGTGAAGATGTGTCATGCTGCATGAGGCAAATGGTGGTCACACCAGATACTGACTGGTTTTCTGATCTGCCTCTACCTTTTCTATGCCTCTACCTTTTTGTAAGGTATCTGTGACCAACAGATGCATATCTGTATTCCCAGTCATGTGAAATCCATAGATTAGGGCCTAATTCATGTATTTTAGTTCACTGATTTCATTATATCAACTGTAACTAGAGTATTTGTTGCATGTCGCGTCTCTATTTGTGTTCGGTATTTATAATCCATCATGTGAAAGGATATGGTGACCTCCTTGATGATGTGCTTGGCTCCCAGAGCCTTAATAGCCCCAGCAGTGCCAGCATAGGGCCACTTGCCCCCCTTCTCTTCTTCATGCCCCACCGTCACCTCTACCCCAGGAAGCAGCTTGGCAGCCAACACAGGAGAGATACAGCACAACCTAGGTTAAATATAGCCAGGTTAGGACAATGTACTAATTCCATGTGACCAGCTTAGTTTAGAGGTTGGCCCCCTCTGATGTCACATAGGTGGATACATTGATATGTTTTAATTTATAAATACTTTTTACAAAAACTCCCACTTTACCTAACATCATTACTAACCTTTAAGCATATGAGCTACTATACGCAGTTTGAAAACAAACAAAAAATAGCTTTTTGGTCATTTGGTGGTTAAGGCTAGCAGTGTGGTTAAGGCTAGCAGTGTGGTTAAGGCTAGCAGCGTGGTTAAGGCTAGCAGCGTGGTTAAGGCTAGCAGCGTGGTTAAGGCTAGCAGCGTGGTTAAGGCTAGCAGCGTGGTTAAGGCTAGCAGCGTGGTTAAGGCTAGCAGCGTGGTTAAGGCTAGCAGCGTGGTTAAGGCTAGCAGCGTGGTTAAGGCTAGCAGCGTGGTTAAGGCTAGCAGCGTGGTTAAGGCTAGCAGTGTGGTTAAGGTTAGCAGTGTGGTTAAGGCTAGCAGTGCGGTTAAGGTCAGGTTTAAAATCAGATTGTATGACTTTGTGGCTGTGCTAGCTAGTGCCACTATGCAGAGCTGCCTCCAAAACAAGATTCATGACACAAAAAGCTAACCCACACCTGGTCTCAGGGATGGGTAACTCATCAGTTAGATCATTCAGATTTTAGTTTTTTTTGCACCATATTTCTGGAACAATCTTCTTCTGGAACAAATGTTCTTAAAATGTGATGTTCTGGTGTCTCTAGGTCAACTCAGAAAGCTGATTGAGGACCTTATTACTGATGAATGTGATGTTCTGGTGTCTCTAGGTCAATTCAGAAAGCTGATTGAGGACCTTATTACTGATGAATGTGATGTTCTGGTGTCTCTAGGTCAATTCAGAAAGCTGATTGAGGACCTTATTACTTATAAATTGTTTTTTCATGACTGTGTTCTTCTGTCTGTTTGCATTTTGGTTTTATTTTTTGATGTGAGTATTTTCTATAATTTCTGTAATTCAGGGCTCATTGTAAAACAGACATTGGTCTCAGTATGACTCACTGATTAAATAAAGGTTAAATAAAACACAATAAATAAAATAACTCTTCCTCATTTATACAACGAGTTAGGGATCCTAGAATCCTCTTGTCTTAACCTAGAACACAAACTGATAGTAGAATCCTCTCATCTTAACCTAGAACACAAACTGATACTAGAATCCTCTCATCTTAACCTAGAACACAAACTGATATTAGAATCCTCTCATCTTAACCTAGAACACAAACTGATATTAGAATCCTCTCATCTTAACCTAGAACACAAACTGATAGTAGAATCCTCTCATCTTAACCTAGAACACAAACTGATAGTAGAATCCTCTTGTCTTAACCTAGAACACAAACTGATACTAGAATCCTCTCATCTTAACCTAGAACACAAACTGATAGTAGAATCCTCTCATCTTAACCTAGAACACAAACTGATATTAGAATCCTCTCATCTTAACCTAGAACACAAACTGATATTAGAATCCTCTCATCTTAACCTAGAACACAAACTGATATTAGAATCCTCTCATCTTAACCTAGAACACAAACTGATAGTAGAATCCTCTCATCTTAACCTAGAACACAAACTGATAGTAGAATCCTCTCATCTTAACCTAGAACACAAACTGATATTAGAATCCTCTCATCTTAACCTAGAACACAAACTGATATTAGAATCCTCTCATCTTAACCTAGAACACAAACTGATATTAGAATCCTCTCATCTTAACCTAGAACACAAACTGATATTAGAATCCTCTCATCTTAACCTAGAACACAAACTGATACTAGAATCCTCTCATCTTAACCTAGAACACAAACTGATAGTAGAATCCTCTCATCTTAACCTAGAACACAAACTGATAGTAGAATCCTCTTGTCTTAACCTAGAACACAAACTGATACTAGAATCCTCTCATCTTAACCTAGAACACAAACTGATAGTAGAATCCTCTCATCTTAACCTAGAACACAAACTGATATTAGAATCCTCTCATCTTAACCTAGAACACAAACTGATATTAGAATCCTCTCATCTTAACCTAGAACACAAACTGATATTAGAATCCTCTCATCTTAACCTAGAACACAAACTGATATTAGAATCCTCTCATCTTAACCTAGAACACAAACTGATATTAGAATCCTCTCATCTTAACCTAGAACACAAACTGATACTAGAATCCTCTCATCTTAACCTAGAACACAAACTGATAGTAGAATCCTCTCATCTTAACCTAGAACACAAACTGATATTAGAATCCTCTCATCTTAACCTAGAACACAAACTGATATTAGAATCCTCTCATCTTAACCTAGAACACAAACTGATATTAGAATCCTCTCATCTTAACCTAGAACACAAACTGATAGTAGAATCCTCTTGTCTTAACCTAGAACACAAACTGATACTAGAATCCTCTCATCTTAACCTAGAACACAAACTGATAGTAGAATCCTCTCATCTTAACCTAGAACACAAACTGATATTAGAATCCTCTCATCTTAACCTAGAACACAAACTGATATTAGAATCCTCTCATCTTAACCTAGAACACAAACTGATATTAGAATCCTCTCATCTTAACCTAGAACACAAACTGATAGTAGAATCCTCTCATCTTAACCTAGAACACAAACTGATAGTAGAACCCTCTCATCTTAACCTAGAACACAAACTGATATTAGAATCCTCTCATCTTAACCTAGAACACAAACTGATATTAGAATCCTCTCATCTTAACCTAGAACACAAACTGATATTAGAATCCTCTCATCTTAACCTAGAACACAAACTGATATTAGAATCCTCTCATCTTAACCTAGAACACAAACTGATATTAGAATCCTCTCATCTTAACCTAGAACACAAACTGATACTAGAATCCTCTCATCTTAACCTAGAACACAAACTGATACTAGAATCCTCTCATCTTAACCTAGAACACAAACTGATAGTAGATGTTAGTTTTCTAAAACACCTTTCATTCCTTTCCTTCATCTATCCTGATGTCGTGAAAGATGTGGGCATGTGAAAGCAAATCCCTGTTACAGGCATCCATCTGATTGCTTTCCAATACTGTTTAACTTCAAATGAGTGTGAATGGAAGAAAATGATACAAGAATAGGAAGCCACTTTAAAACTACTGAGATACACCCAAAATGTATTCGTTACAAGGGGCACTCAATCCCTAGTCGCTCTTGGACAGGCTACGTAAATATAATCAAGCATCTGATCAGATTACACAATATTTTTGTTCTGGTTAACCCGAGATCAATCCCCAACAAGCACAGTATTACACACGACGACAGCACTGACCCGATAGGTTTGCCTGCCTTATGGAAGTCCTTCAGGACACGCTCCACATCTGCGTTGATCTTGCAGTCTGGACCGTCCACGGCAAACGTCGACCTGCCACACAAGACAAGCAAAACAAATCCATCTGAGAGGGACAGAGAGAGAAACATTGAGATGCCCATGCAGAAGCTCAAAGTGTTTGTACAGCAGGTATACTTAACATGAATGATATGAATTAACGTTTTTTTTAACAATGTGGTATGACAACGCTGTTCCACCTACAGGTTTTTTGCCGCCCCAAAGCCCCCTGGGAAGATGATGGCGTCATGGTCGCCGACGCTGAGTTTGGCGAGATCTGTGATGTTGCCCCTAGCGATGCGTGCGGACTCTGATAAGACGTTCCTGGACTCGTTCTCAACTGGCGCTCCCTTCCCGTGGTCGATGACATGCATCTGGGACACGTCAGGGGCGTACATCTGGACCTCGGCCCCGCCCCTGCTCAGGTGCACCAGGATCCTGTCTCACACACACACACACACATCAGTGAGAATGATGTAGCACCTCTTGTTCACCGTGTGAATCAGGTTAGATGCCACCTTCTGCTGGTCCACTTCTCACAGGCGACTGGTACATGCATAGGGCGGCGCACAATTGGCCCAGCGTCGTCCGGGTTTGGCCGCCATTGTAAATAGGAATTTGTTCTTAACTTTCTTGCCTAGTTAAATAAAAGGTTAAATTAAAAAAATGTATTATAATAATTTTAAATGTATGTTTGGTTTAGCCATCTTGTCAGGCAAGTAAATACCATGTTGTATAGTGTAAGACAGGCTTGGAATAGAATGGATATAGCATGTTGTATTCTGTAAGACTTGAAATAGAATGGAAATAGGTCTACTCACGCTGATGCTTCATGGATTTCTGTTCCGTCATAAACACCACAGCCAGACAGCACCTGTTAACATGACGTACATTAATATGACAAGTTCACTTCACAACAAATTATTCATTATCTTATGGCAAATGATTGCAAAAATAGATCAACTCCCAAGAACAAAACTATACTGAACAAAAAATATAAAACGTAACATGTAAAGTGTTGGTCCCGTGTTTCATGAGCTGAAATAAAAAGATCCCAGACATTTCCCATGAAACAGCATAATCCTTACACAGGTGCACCTTGTGCTGGGGACAATAAAAGGCCAATCTAAAATGTGCAGTTTGTCACAACACAATACCACAGATCAAAAAGAAAGGAGGACCATGGCACTCTTCATATAATTAATTAAAATGACTTTATTTGTATGGCATGTTCAATAGAAACAAAGTTTTTATTAATTCGACGTGTTTCGGCTGCATGGCCTTCGTCACGGAGTACAAAAAATAATAGAATGTCCTCTTTTGAACAGCTTTTCCAATTAGCCCTAATTTGAAGAGGGAGGTTAGAAATTGATTGGACACACCTAGTAAGCAATACTATACACATTAAAAAGTGAAATACTGTAGCTATGTTATCATAAAAATACAACTCCAAGCTAGAAGTATCAGAACACTAAAAGGTAGTTCTAACCTTAAATATGACTGGGAGAAGTGTCTAGAATAAGAAAGCAATATATTCCATAGTACACTAGAACACAGCAAAACATGAACAACAAAAGTCTAAACATAGCTGAGGGCAATTAAGCAAAAAGTCCACTAGATGACAGCAAATGGACCTATCACAACCCTACAGGAGAAATTGAAGTGAATGAGGGAGAAGTATCGGAGGTAGTAGGTGTGGTGAATTTCTCATAGCCCGAGGCTTGTAACCAAGGGTCAGGATGAAGAAAAGTCTGTGACAGTAGGAGTGAAGTTTTTGGAAAAAGTGGACCCTTGCCTTTTGGCTGATCCATTTGTGGTTTCAGGGTGGGTGAAAACAGAGTTGGGTGCTGTGGAATCGGTGAAGGTAACCAGAAGTGGTCTTGTGATAATTGTTTGTGTTTCTGCTGGTCAGAGGGAGTAGGCGCTCCGTGTTAATCGAATGGGGGGGGGGGGGGGGAAGAGATGTGAATTGTTTTGCTCTCAAGAAAAGGGTGCCATTGAAAGGAGTGATTACCGAGGTAGCGGTAAATGTGAAAGCTGACCAACTGAAGTGAAAGATTCCCGGTGTTTATGATGCTCGTCGTTTGGTGCGACGCAGACAGGGTGGTGTGAGTGGTGAAACAGAAGAGTCATTGTCTGTTGTTTTGATGTTGAGTCTTTCCCCGAACAAAGTTTTGTTAGGATATATAAGTTGTCCTATACAAGCTTTTGTTCCGATTACATTACGTTGTTACAGGTGTCAAGCTTATGGGCAGGTGGCAGCAGTGTGTAGGAGGGAGGTTCCTAGGTGTGAGAAGTGTGCATAAGGGCATAAGACAAAGGATCGTGTAGCATTGGGGAAAGTAGTTGAATATGCTAATTGTACGGGTGACCATGGGGCTGGGGATCAGAAACGTCCCGTGCGAGAGAGGCAGGTTGAGGTTTTCAGGGTTAGAGTGGTGCAGAAGTTGTCATATACTGAGGCAGTGAAGAAAGTAGAGGAAGATGGGTCAAGGGGGAGGGATCCTGAGAGGAGTGGTGTGAGTAGGAGATCTGTACCCGTACAGAGGGATAAACCAACAAGTGATATATGTTTCCGTAAGATTAGATTTTTGGCATTTATAGTAACGGTTATCAACTGTACTGCAGGGCCAGAACAGTTAGAGGTTATGAACATAGAGGTTGTGGTGGCAGCTGCAGAGATATTTGGATGTGAGACATGACCTCAGAAGAGTTACAGGGTGTGTTAAGTGGTGGTGTCCCCTCGTTTCAGGCTGTTGGCATGAAGTAGGACTAAATATATTTAAATAGTGGAGTATGGTATTTATTTTTAATTTTGTTTAATTATGCAAAGTATAAGGGAGTTATACCCCAGTCTAATAGGTGGCCGTTAATGCAACATTTATTGGATGACAACTGCCGTTAAACCACATCGAAGAAGAAGAATCGGCAGTGTGAATTGAAATGACATTGTATTTCATTTCTGACTTTGCAAGTTAATTCCTAGCAACCTTGGTGTGTAAATACTAGCGTTGCTAAAAAGCTGCAAACGACTGGTTGACTCAATGTTGCTAACAAATCGTGCGATCATTTATCAAAACTCAACAACACCTCAATATAAGAGAGTGGAGTTGAACGATTCTCAGCTAGGGATTTCCGATACTACATTCAGCTGGTCAGAACTGACTTGGCACACATTAATCATGTAGCTAGCCCACTACTCGACACACTACATCTGATCCAGGTTTACTTACAACTGCAACTTTCGCCCCGCTCCAACTGGCACTCGTATGAAGCCCCGAGGTTACCAACTGTGATTTCCCTAGGAATGGAACCGATTTAAATGCTAGTGATCTTAAAGCAAACATAGTTGACTACAGAGTTGTACACAAACCAGACAGAGACCTCCTGACAAACGCGCACAAGATGCCGGACAGTGGCATCAGCGTCTCGACAGCGAAAATGAAATAGTGCTTCCGGGTAACGGAATTTCGGAAATGTTCAAAATAACAGTCCCTCACGTAATATTAGAAAAGTGTCATTAACCTGTATTTATTAATGATGTATGAAAAAGTATTGTCTAAACATTAACAATGACTCATTTGTTCATATTTAACTGAAATGTGCATTAATTGTGGATTTTAAAACACGTTCCAAGGTCAAATAAATGCCCCCAAATCACTATATATGCATTATATATTGGCTTATAGAGAAACAATGATTCTGTAAAAGTGGGGTGGGGAGTACTCAGTATGGTCTGTAGAATATATGTATCTATTTTTATTTAATGGAGCTTTGTTGCTGGCGTTTTACTGTGGTCAAACAGCTTAAAATTGGTGTGCCTGTGTAACCCATGTGAAATGGCTAGCTAGTTAGCGGTGGTGCGCGCTAATAGCGTTTCAATCGGTGAAGTCACTCGCTCTCAGACCTTGAAGTAGTTGTTCCCCTTGCCCTGCAAGGGCCGCGGCTTTTGTGGCGCGATGGGTAACAATGCTTCGAGGGTGGCTGTCGTCGACGTGTGCTGAGGGTCCCTGGTTCGAGCCCAGGTAGGGGCGAGGAGAGAGACGGAAGCTACACTGTTACACCTGGTAGGAGTGAAATATTCAGTAGGGTCTCAGTTTTCTCTCTACAGTTCAATAAGTATCCCATGGACAGTGTATTGCATTGGGGGCTATGGTGGGGGTGGAGAACCAAGTGCTGCTGGATATGTACGACACAGTCCCCCTCAAAAACAAATCATATTTGGTTAGTAGAGACCCTACTTGAGTATTTCCCACCCACTTTAGCTGAGACAGGTAGTAAGGTTCTCTCTACGGTGCTACATTTGTACTGCATAGTGTCCAGGTGCCCATACAACCTATTTGACCACAGTAAAAGTCCAGCAACACTTACTATGACCTAGCTTCTTATTCACTCATCTGTTTTGTAGTCTAAGGACCGTAGTGAGTAGACTGGACCCTGGTTTTATGGACACACAATCATTTGTTTTTCCTGTACCGTGCAGCACATAAAAATACAGTGACATTTCTTAAACATCACATTTCAAAATTGCATCCTTGAACAATAGTACCAGTAAATAAACAAGAATTATACAATAAAATATATATATATATTTTAATTGTAATTGTATATTTTTTACTAGTAGGCTATTATTATGTTCTTGACATACATTTCCTTAAGCGCCAACCGTTTGTCAAAATGCCAAGAGTGTGCAAAGCTGTCATCAAGACAAAGGGTGGCTACTTTGAAGAATCTCAAATCTAACATATATTTTGATTTGTTTAACACTTTTTTGGTTACTACATGATTCCATATGTGTTGCTTCATAGTTTTGATGTCTTCACTATTAGTCTACAATGTAGAAAATTGTACAAATAAAGAAAAACCCTGGAATGAGTAGGTGTGTCTAAACTTTTGACTGGTACTGTATATATTTACATAATTTGTAACATTATGCACTATGCAAAGCTGCAAAAAAAGATTGATTTCGTATCATACGCATAGCGTTTTACCCATAGAGATAGAGGACTCTGTGCCATTATAGCCTCTCAGACAGCATGGGTAGCACCATTGAGGTAATCTCCATTTTGAAGTAGTCCATTTTCTTCTTACCGATTGGCTGATTTCTCCTGATGACCCGGTTGGACATGACTGCAACAGGGTCACCAAGAGGGATCAGCCAATTAAGTTGGAAGTCCCACCCAGTTGGCTTCATTAAAGTGGCGGAAGCCCTCAATGGCGCTGCCCATTGGTCACTAGAGGCCTCTAGCATTCTCCAAGGTTTTATCGGAAAACTTTTATTTTGAAGGCAGAATCCCGAAACCGGAAGTCTTAATGTGGATAGCATCCAGCTAGTGTTGCTGTCATGACGCTAGTGACAGTGGCCAGCAAATGTGACACCTGGCATGGCATGTTTCAGTTAGGTCATGCAGTGAAATACTTATTTGACAGAATTATTTTAGCTATCATGTCATGAAAATACAACAATAGGTTTTGTGTCTGTGTCAACGTGACCTTTTATTAGTAACCTGAAGGTAAAAAAAATATATTTTGTCTCACATAAATGTACAGTACATGTGACCTGGAAGATATTTAAAATAGTTTATTGGCGATAATTACTGTAATGTTTTAAAAAAGTTATTCGATTAGGTATCGTATCAGGTCCGCTCGACATAAACGAAATATGGCGAAGCATGGCCCCATACTGTATGACCGCCGTTTTGCGAGCTCTGACCCAACTTTGCTATTTTGTGATAATTTTTGGCATTTATTTTTACTTGTATTTTCACTAAATGTATCCGCTATAATTTCTTATAACCGACAAAAACTTTTTAACATCAGATCCATCAATACATTTTTCACCCGTCCTGTTAAACTTGATGGTCAAATGCCGACAATTCTACCTCCCAAGGGAGTTTTAAACTGTTATCATGAACGTAATAGACATTCCACGTAAGGACAAGAAAAATAACAAGCTGGCACTTAACAAACTGTACGAGGCTATAAACAAGCAGGAAAACTTGCAAGAAAAAAAGTCTGCTTTTCTTTTCTAGTTGCCTGCAAATGTAATTCCACGTCATTACAACACGTGATGCCCAATTTCTCCAACGCCAACGTCTCCAACTCCACTAGGGGTGATAAGGTCCTAGACCACTGTTATTCTACCTACAAGCAAGCATACAAGGCCCTCCCTCGTCCCCCATTCGGCAAATCAGATCATGACTCTGTACTCCTGCTTCCTGTTTACAAGCAGACGCTCAAACAGGAAGTACCCGTTACTCGCTCCGTCGAGGAAAGGTCATCAGAATCAGACACAATGCTGCAGGACTGCTTTGCTAGCGCTGATTGGAATATGTTCAGAGCTAACCACCTCCGTCACCAGCTTCATTAAGAAATGCATTGGTGATGTTGTCCCCACAGTGGCGGTTTCCATTCCAGCCATTACAATGATCCTGTCCTCCTATAGCTCCTCTCACCAGCCTCCCTTGGTGGAATCATATTACACAGGCTCTGACGCATGTGGCAGGGACTACAGTCCATTACTAATTACAAATGAAGACCCGGATCTGCCTAACGATGCCTCTCTACCAGAAGAACTCAATACATTTAATTGTATTAATTATTCGACTATAACAACACCGTGCTGTGCGTGGGGGCCCCTACCGACCCAGAGGATCTCGGCTCTCCGAGGCCGACCTGAGTCTTTCACCAGGTCAACACTCGTAAAAGCCTCAGGGCCGGACGGTATTCCATGGCGTGTTCTTAGAGCATGGCAGGCATCTACACTGTCATTTCCAACCTCTCCTTGTCCCAGTCTGTAATCCCCACATCTCAAGATGACCACCATCATTCCTGTTCCCAAATAACTCTAAGGCTTCATGCCACAATGACTACCACCCTGTAGCACTCACATCTATAATCATGAAGTGCTTTGAGAGGCTGGTTATGCCACAATGACTACCACCCTGTAGCACTCACATCTATAATCATGAAGTGCTTTGAGAGGCTGGTTATGCCACAATGACTACCACCCTGTAGCACTCACATCTATAATCATGAAGTGCTTTGAGAGGCTGGTTATGGCACACATCAACTCCATCACCCCAGACACTTTAGACCCAAGACAACTACAGGAAATGGTGGGGCGAGCTTGCCCCCAACCACGTAGACGGGGCTGCAGTAGAACGGGTTGAGAGCTTAAAGTTCCTCAGTGTCCAAATCACTAAAGACTTTAAATGGTCCACACACGCACGCACGCACGCACGCACGCACGCACGCACGCACGCACGCACGCACGCACGCACGCACGCACGCAACAATGCCTCTTACCTCACAGGAGGCTGAAAAGGTTTGGCATGGGACCTCAACTCCCCAAAGCTCTACAGCTGCACCATTAAGAGCATCTTGACTGGCTGCATCACAGCTTGGATTGGCAACAGCACCGCCCGAATCGCATGGCGCTACAGAGGGTGGTGCAGACATCACTACGGGCTCTACGACCCGTACATCACTGGGGCCGAGCTCCCTGCCATCCAGGACCTCTATATCAGGCGGTGTGAAAGGAAGGTCCGGATAATCGTTAAAGACTCCAACCACTCAAGCCATAGACTGTTCTCTCTGCTTCCGCACGGAAAGTGGTACAGGTGTATCAAGTCTGACACCAACAGGCTCCTGAACAGCTTCTATCCTCAAGCCATAAGAATAGCTAAATAGCGAACAGAATCTGTTGACCCTTGTATTTGTGTACTGTCTCTATGAACACTCACAGGAGTCTACACCCTGACGCGCTCTGACACTCCAGCACACACACACACACACACACACACACACACACACACACACACACACACACACACACACACACACACACACACACACACACACACACACACACACACACACACAGACCAACACACAGACACTCCAACACATACACACACACACACACACACACACACACACACACACACACACACACACACACACACACACACACACACACACACACACACACACACACACACACACACACTAATTTAATTTGCTTGCACACACATTTATACAACCTCTACACACACACACACACACACACTCACATCCTGAAGACTAGTCACCTTACCCCTATATATATATATCTACCTGTATCACTCCAGTATCCCTGTACATTGTAAATATGGTACTGGAACTGACCCTGTATATAGTAACCTGTAGGTGAGTATAGGTCCCACATTAACCTTTAATGACGTGAGCGATGTGGTGGTCCTGACACACGAAGTCAGCGTCGATAGGGCCCTCCACTCCCATCTCTTCCTTCAGGGGTTTGGTTTACCACTCCAGGTTGGTGTTGGGCTCCCCAACTTTGTAAACCTTTTTCCTCTTGCACGCAAGGAGAGTTGGTCATGAGTAACTATCAAACTCCTAACTCCTGCTCGCTACTATCTTACCTCTAACAGGTTACTAAATACCTGTATGGCACTGAAATGTATAGCGCCCGTTTTATAGGCTCCTGACCAATCCTGCTGTTTTGTTGTTGAACACCAGAGGGCATCCTTGAGCACATCTACTCCATCTGGTTTTTATCATTATTTTATTAAAGGAAAACACAAAGATGTTGAAAGGCTCCCGAGTGGCACAGCGGTCTAAGGCATTGCATCTCAGTGCTTGAGGCATCACTACAGACACCCTGGTTCGAATCCAGGCTGTATCACAACCGGACGTGATTTGGAGTCCCATAGGGCGGCGCGCAATTGGCCTGGCGTCGTCTGGGCAGTCGTTGTAAATAAGAATTTGTTCTTAAGTGACTTGCCTAGTTAAATAAATAAAAAATAAGTTTACAGACATGTAGGTTGGAGTCATTAAAACGTGTTTTTTAACCACTCCACACACACACAAAAAATACTGTATGCTTCTTTCTATTGACATATGGTACATAAATGATCACCTACTATAAGGTTGTTTTGTTTATTATGTGGATTATAATAAATTGGCATATTTGTAGGGCGTTGATGCATTTCTGTCAGGGCAAATCAGGTCTGAGTAATAAATGTCAAACTTTAGTCTTTGTGTCAGGATGAACTGTTGTGTCCTCATCTTTTGGTCTGATAATTTCATTCAAGCATTTTGTTATAAATAGAAGTTACAAAGAAGGCCTTTAAAATAATGAAACAATAAATTAACTCCAACATGTTGGCTAAAGCAAATCAGGAATGTAACTGTTCTTAATCTGATACTGTAGTTTCCTTTCTATACTATCGTACAGTGTATAGTGTAACGACCCTGGGTTTATAAGCGCGGATATCTACTCTGCCGCACGAGCATGCTTTTGCGGCACAGTCGATAGCGCGCCGGACCTCGGGCTAGGAGGTCGAGGGTTCGAGACCTGCTCCCTGCCTGTTTCATTACACTGGTGTCAGAAGTGGGACCCAGGGTCGTTACAATACTATAGACACAGTAATATTACACTGTTAGCTTCATTCTCCAGTATTTTGTTGAGTTTATGTTAGCCCAACCATAGTGACATTACACTGTTTTTTTTTCTCACACAGTTGCTGGGTTGCGATAATTGTTGTTACACTATTTTACAGTACATACAGTAACCATCCTAGCTAGTTTCCCCTTGAAACTCACATCTCAGCTCTACTACACTGAGGGTTTCAGTATATAGCTGGGTTTGCTACAATTCTGTTACATGACTTTACAGTACAGACAGTAACTATCCTAGTTTCCCTTTAGAAACTCACATAACAGCTAGATTACAATGCTGGTCTTATGCAGTGTGTAGCTTGGGGTTGCCATCTTGTTTTGTTACTCTGCAGGGTGTACACTACACATATCTTCTTCCCACAGAGAGAAACGACCATTTCAAGTATGGCTTTTCGGCTTGAGAAAATGCGAGGTGTCCCTGCCCACAGGCAGCAGGACTGCGTCTAAGAATGGTGGCCCGGCCTCCCGGGTGGCGCAGTGGTCTAGAGCACTGCATCGCAGCGCTAGCTGCGCCACCAGAGTCTCTGGGTTCGCGCCCAGGCTCTGTCGCAGCCGGCCGCGACCGGGAGGTCCGTGGGGCGAAGCACAATTGGCTTAGCGTCGTCCGGGTTAGGGAGGGTTTGGCTGGTAGGGATATCCTTGTCTCATCGCGCTCCAGCGACTCCTGTGGCGGGCCGGGCGCAGTGCGCGCTAACCGAGGGGGGCGGGTGCACGGTGTTTCCTCCTTGGTTGGGTTGTGCTTCGGAGGACGCATGGCTTTCGACCTTCGTCTCTCCCGAGCCCGTACGGGAGTTGTAGCGATGAGACAAGATAGTAATTACTAGCGATTGGATACCACGAAAATTGGGGAGAAAAGGGGATTAAATTTTTTTTTTTTAAATAAAAAAATAAAAAGAATGGTGGCCCTCCTGCAGTCATCTTGAGGTACTTGTCGCTGGCAATGGCAGCTTCTCACAAGCCCAAAGGCCAAACTGAGAGAGGCAAATGGAGTTCCCATGAGCACTGAGTACAGTGATGAAAGGCTATGAATTCCGATGCCGCTGCTATAGTTCTGTCTCCTCTGTCTCAGGGTTTTCTAGTATTGGCACCCTGGTTGACTGAATGTTTCCCAATGAGTTCAGATGAAAGGAGTGTCAACCTACATCCTGACCCCTCATTCTGACCAAGAGTCCTGGTCCTGGGGCTCTGTCACAAACACAAACAGACCTTATAACGTGTCTGACAGACACGTCAACCGGCCATTACAGTTGTCCACAGAAGCCCCTCTTGCTGTTGCGGGTGAACTAGAGGATTAGGGCAATGGCCTAATGGCTAGGGCAATGGACACTTTTCACAGACGCAGACAATACGAAAGCTTTATCAGTTTTCATTTACTATGATGACAGAGTTCTCGTCCAGGGTCTATCCGACCGGACTCTCACATTGTAGGGTGGACACTGTTAGTGCAGCATTTTCAGCTGGCCCGCCGGCTTTTGCCTTTTTGTTGTGGTGACACATTCTACTGAAGGAGTAACTGGGAACAGGGAACAGGCCACAACGGACACGAGGACCCTCTTGAACCACATTCGATTTCTGGGCCTCACCATAAATGAGGAGAAGAGTCACCTGACCCCCTCACGGAAGGTGATCTACCTTGGGAGACTAGACGTCTCCCTCAGATGAGAGTAACAAAATCCTATCTTACTTCAACCGTTTCTGGCTCCGACGAGCCATTGCTTCACTGTTGGTTCCGCTGGGCCACTCCAGCGGGCCACTCCAGCGGGCCACTCCAGCGATAGTTCAACTCTCACGGCCGGCACCCAAAACAACACCGACACTGTCAACTGTTGGTGATGAGAACATGTTTGAGGACCCTATCGAAGTGGCTATCTCGCTCCTTCCTGTTAAAGGGGTTGAGCCTGATCAGAGTCCACCGCAGTGAGCTGCCGAGCGGAAGGATACCATGTTGGAGGGATCACAAGTCCTCAACTGGCAGCTTCATTAAATAGTACCCGCAAAACACCAGTCTCAACGTCAAAAGTGAAGAGGCGACTCCGGGATGCTGGCCTTCTAGGCAGAGTTGCAAAGAAAAAGCCATATGGGCAAAAAAACACAGACACTGGACAGAGGAACTCTGCCTAGAAGGCCAGCATCCCGGAGTCGCCTCTTCACTTTTGACGTTGAGACTGGTGTTTTGCGGGTACTATTTAATGAAGCTGCCAGTTGAGGACTTGTGAGGCATCTGTTTCTCAAACTAGACACTCTAATGTACTTGTCCTCTTGCTCAGTTGTGGACCGGGGCCTCCCACTCCAATGCCAAGAGTGTGCAAAGTTGTCATCAAGGCAAAGGGTGGCTATTTGAAGAATCTGAAATATAAAATATATTTTGATTTGTTTGTATTTCTTTTGGTTACTATATGACTCCATATGTGTTATTTCATAGTTCTGATGTCTTCACTATTATTATACAATGTAGAAAATTGTAGAAATAAAGAAAAACCCTTGAATGAGTAGGTGTTAGAAAACTTTTGACCGGCAGTATAATTCTGTAGGTGTTATGTACTGTATGCATCAGTGATGGCTCCTCTGAGGAGGATTGTTTGTCCAAATCATCCAAAAGGTATCTCAAATGGATTAAAGTCACTAATAGATGCCTAGCTACAGACTTGATATCATTGGCCACTTTAATAAATGGAACACTAGTCACTTTAATAATGCCACTCTAGGAATGTTTACATATCTCGCATTACTCATCTCATATGTATATACTGCATCCTACACTATCTATTATATACTATCTATTGCATCTTAGCTGCTCTGTTACTGCTCATCCATATATTTTATACTTATATATTCTCATCCCATTCCTTTACTAGATTGTGTGTATTAGGTTTTGTTGTGTAAATTGTTAGATATTAGATTTTGTTATGGAATTGTTAGATATGACCTGTTAGATACTGCTGCACTGTTGGATCTAGAAGCACAAGCATTTCACTACACTCGCAATAACATCTGCTAACCATGTGTATGTGACCAATACAATGTTATTTTATTTTACTTTATTTGAACATGATGCGCAAAAATATGCTAATATCGGTCCCATTGACTTGAATGGGGATTTGTACCGCAAATGCTAAAATGTTAGCATGTGGAAATGTAAACCAAACCATGGATTACTGTCATACCTTTTCCGTAGACTGCTTACAGGGTAGCGAAACAAATGTGTCATTTAGTAATTTGTGTGTACTATCCCTTTAAGAGACCGAGTAACATAGTGTACATAAATGTATTAACATATGTGAAAAATGTACATGTATTCTTATCTAAGCATGACCTGTGAAAGGGATGTTAATGACAACTACAACATCAAATAACATTGTATAATTCCTTTACTGACATCATTAAAAATGGTTTAACCCTACTGAGATGGAAGTGATATACACAGTGAGTATAGACTATACTGAGTGTACAAAACATTAAGAACACCTGCTCTTTCCATGACACAGACTGACCCGGTGAATCCCTTATTGATGTCACTTGTTAAAACCTCTACCACTTCTCTCTCCCGGATCCGGGATCCTCCTCATCAAAAAAGCTGACTAGCATAGCCTAGCCTAACGGGACAGGGATATCATATAATATAATTTTCATGAAATCACAAGTCCAATACAGCAAATGAAAGATAAACATCTTGTGAATCCAGCCATCATTTCTGATTTTTAAAATGTTTTACAGCGAAAACACAATATGTATTTCTATTAGCTAACCACAATAGCCAAAGACTCAACCGCATATTTTCACCATGTTTCTACCGCATAGGTAGCTATCACAAAACCGACCAAATAGAGATATAATTAGTCACTAACCAAGAAACAACTTCATCAGATGACAGTCTTATAACATGTTATACAATACATTTATGTTTCGTTCGAAAAATGTGCATATTTGAGGTATAAATCATAGTTTTACATTGCAGCTACCATCACAAATAGCACCGAAGCAGCCAGAATAATTACAGAGAGCAACGTGAAATACATAAATACTCATCATAAAACATTTATGAAAAATACATGGTGTACAGCAAATGAAAGATAAACATCTTGTGAATCCAGCCAATATTTACGATTTTTTAAGTGTTTTACAGCGAAAACACAATATAGAATTATATTAGTTTACCACAATAGCCAAACACACAAATGCATTTATTCACCGCAAAAGGTAGCTATCGCAAAAACCAGCAAAATATATAAAATTAATCACTAACCTTGAACAACTTCATCAGATGACAGTCTTATAACATCAGGTTATACAATACACTTATGTTTTGTTCGAAAATGTGCATATTTAGAGCTGCAAACCGTGGTTATACATTGTGAATATGTAGCAACATTTCCCCAGAATGTCCAGAGCTATTTTGGACACTCACCTAATCTGACCAAAGAACTCATCATAAACTTTACATAAAAATACTTGTTGTATGGCAAATGAAAGATACACTGGTTCTTAATGCAACCGCCGTGTTAGATTTTTAAAAATAACTTTACCATAACAAACAGCTTGCGTTATTGCTAGACAGCGCTCGCCAAAACGGCGGAGAATAGGAATCAACATTTTCCACAGAAATACGAAATAACATCATAAATTGTTCTTACTTTTGCTGAGCTTCCATCAGAATCTTGTACAAGGAGTCCTTGGTCCAGAATAAATCGTTGTTTGGTTTTAGAATGTCCTTTTCTTCTGTCGAATTCGTGCCACAATGCTAGCCAATGTTGATAACGTTCCCATTTTCTCTCGACGCAAAGAACGGAAAACTCCAAAAGTCCCAATAAACGTTGAATAATCTGATAAAACCTACTTTACGATGTTATTATCACATGTATCAAATAAAATCAGAGCCGGAGATATTCGCCGTGTAAACCGAACGCTTATCAGAATACAATATCGAGGTGCTTCGCGCGCCTTGGTAGACAAAGGAAATTCCTGACCTGCCACTCCAAAAGCTCTTGTTCGACCTCAGATCAAGCTAGACACCCCATTCCACCTTCCACTGCCTGTTGACATCTAGTGGAAGGCGTATGAAGTGCATGCATATCGATAAATATAAGGCAATTGAATAGGCAGGCCCTGAAACAGAGCCTCGTTTTCAGATTTTTCACTTCCTGCATGGAAGTTTGCTGCAAAATGAGTTCTGTTTTACTCACAGACATAATTCAAACAGTTTTAGAAACTTCTGAGTGTTTTCTATCCAATAGTAATAATAATATGCATATTGTATGAACTAGAAAAGAGTACGAGGCCATTTCAATTGGGCACGATTTTTTCCAAAGTGAAAACAGCGCCCCCCTATTGACAAGAAGTCCACTTCAATCAGCGTAGATGAAGGGGAGGAGACGGGTTAAAGAAGGATTTTTAATCATTGAGATAATTGAGACATGGATTGTGTATGTGTGCCATTCAGAGGGTGAATGGACAAGACAAAAGATTTAAGTGCCTTTGAACAGGATGTGGTAGTAGGTGCCAAGCGCACTGGTTTGTGTCAAGAACTGCAAAGCTGCTGGGTTTTTCACCCTCTACAGTTTCCTTTGTGTATCAAGAATGGTCCTCCACCCAAAGGACATCCAGCCAACTTAACACAACTGTGGGAAGCATTGGAGTCAACAAGGGCCAGCATCCCTGTGGAACGCTTTTGACAACTTGTAGTGTCTATGCCCCGACGAATTGACACTGTTCTGAATGTAAAAGGGAGGGGAGGTTCAATTCAATCTTAGGAAGGTGTTCCTAATGTTTGGTATAGTCAGTGTATTCTGTATGTCACTGTAGAGAAGTGAAGAAATTCTCAACACAACAGATGGAAACCTTGAGGCAGAGAGAGAGAGAGAAGATATCAAACCGTTAAGGTACAGATACAGTAAACATTGTGCAAATGAGGAGAGACATGGCGTGACCTGCTCCCACATCTCGGGGTCAAATTCAGCTGTTTTTTCTAGTTGAAGCCTTGACTCATTCTTGAAACCTTGACTCACACCGCTAGCTTCGCTTGTGATATGCTTCAGGCTTCAGGAAAGCCCGGTAGAAAGAGATAACAGTCCAGTGGAATGTTGCAATGATCGTTCACCTGTGTTTATTACATCATTTTACAACGGGTGGGTCTTATCCTGAATGCTGATTGGTTAAAACTGCATTCCAACCAGTGTCTATTTCACAAGTTAACACCGGCTAAATCTATGACGTTAAAATGTCTATTTACTCTGTTTCATCTGACTGTGCAATCCACTGACTCATCAGCCCAGCCAGGCAATTTATAAACTTGATCTCCGCTATAAAAAGCGTCTAGACATTATCTCACATTTCTTTTAGACTAACAATGGCTTATTCGGGCATTATCACTTAATTATTACACAATGTGGTTTATGAATGAGTCTGAATTGTTAGAATTAAAAATAGATATGGAGCCCAAATAGAATAAATGATACACTACTTTTCACCAAAAACGATCAAAGGACATATTGACATACTTGTGAGCTCAGCATTTTAGTGGCCCCCCTCTTGATAGTTTTGAAGTTCCTTTCCTGCAATTCTACACATTTTGCCATGGGGGGCATAGAGAAAATGTGGCCGTTTTTAAAGCAACTTTTCTGCAATTCTACACATTTTGCCACATGGTGGAGAGAATTATTTGCAGTTTTAATATGATATCTGAGTGAGTGACTAACAAAATCAATGCCCCCCCAGGTTGGTAATTCGACCATAATTTTTAATGTGACTGTTGTCCCTGGTTTAAATAGTCTAGCTAGCTAACTTACCCATCTAAAAAATGTTAGCTGGGCTAATTGAGTGACTGTCAGTGACTTACATAACGAGAAACTACTTATGAACAGCCACATTTAAAAATTGCACTAGTTGCCCATCTCTGTGCTAGTGTGTGCATCCAAAGAAGTACTGTAAATGACTGAATGAATGCCAGTGCAGGTGTAGGAAGCCAGAGAGTCCTCTCTTTCAGTTGGACTCTTCCCTCCATTCTTGGCTGAGTTCCTTCCTGTTCCTGTTCCCAAACAGACAGAAACACACGGCTGTGAGAGGATTTCCTGCTATGATACATTCCCGCTATTTATACATCCTTTTGGCACAGGGAGTCAGGAAAGGAGATATGTCCCCTTAAAGCAATCAGTACCCCACCTACACACACACACACACACACACACACACACACACACACACACACACACACACACACACACACACACACACACACACACACACACACACACACACACAAACTACTATGCACCAAATAAACCTTTTCCCGTATATAAACCTATGTATTTCAGCACTGTGTATCAAATGTAAAAAGCACCAATCAGCAACTACCTTTTTCTTGTCTCTTGAGAGCACATTCTTCTGTACAAAGAAACAACCTATAGAAACTACCTATAGAAACCCACTATAGAAACCACCTATAGAAACCCACTATAGAAACAACCTATAGAAAAACCTATAGAAAACCCTATAGAAACCACCTATAGAAACGACCTATAGAAACCACCTATAGAAACTACCTATAGAAACTACCTATAGAAACCACCTATAGAAACCACCTATAGAAACCACCTATAGAAACTACCTAAAGAAACAACCTATAGAAACTACCTATAGAAACCCACTATAGAAACTACCTATAGAAACCACCTATAGAAACTACCTATAGAAACCACCTATAGAAACTACCTATAGAAACTACCTATAGAAACCACCTATAGAAACCCACTATAGAAAAACCTATAGAAACCACCTATAGAAACCACCTATAGAAACCACCTATAGAAAAACCTATAGAAACAACCTATAGAAACTACCTATAGAAACCACCTATAGAAACCACCTATAGAAACGACCTATAGAAACTACCTATAGAAACGACCTATAGAAACGACCTATAGAAACACCTATAGAAACCACCTATAGAAACGACCTATAGAAACACCTATAGAAAAACCTATAGAAAAACCTATAGGAACCACCTATAGAAAAACCTATAGAAACCACCTATAGAAACCACCTATAGAAACCACCTATAGAAAAACCTATAGAAACAACCTATAGAAAAACCTATAGAAAAACCTATAGAGACCACCTATAGAAAAACCTATAGAAAAACCTATAGAAACCACCTATAGAAAAACCTATAGAAACCACCTATAGAAACCACCTATAGAAACGACCTATAGAAAAACCTATAGAAAAACCTATAGAAAAACCTATAGAAACCACCTATAGAAAAACCTATAGAAACCACCTATAGAAACCACATTTCCTGGTAACATGATCACCATGAGCAATGCCAGGCGTCGGCTGGAGAGGCGGAATTAATGCCTACAAAAAGACGTCAATATTGTTTCTCTCTATTGACATAGGCTATGTAATGGTCATTTAAGAAAGACATTTCAAAGTTGAAAAGTCTATCTAAATTTCCTAGCCTATGTAACAACAAAGTAGTTGTTTCAATTTCAAGGGTTCATCATTCGAAGTCAAAGCTTTTACAGTATCTATTAATTGCCTCAGTTGAATGGAAGGGTTGTGTTGTTGACACTCTAGAGTAAAACGGCTACTAGAAATTTTCGGGGGTCGTGTAAAGGTAATAAAAAATAAACACTGTCAGTCTAATGGCAGGCAGCTCCCTGCTTCCCTGAATGGAGACTAAGATAGTTGTTAACATATCTGGTACAGGTAGTGCTAAGTTCACACAGCTGGCCTGAACACATGAGCTGCTGGTCTGATCATGTGACCTGCCAAGAACCCGCAGATTTGTTTACACCTGACTTCATCACAGCACAGCTGTTTGCTCTAGCTAGCTAACGGGCTAGACTAGCCATTGTAACAGCAATTGTAAATGTTTAATTTGCGTATCTACCAGCTAGCTGACTTGTCTTATTGTGTCTCATTGTTTGCACAAACGTACATTCATAAAAAATATGTTTATACAAAGTTAAGTAGACAAGCCTTCACTTCACGCTGTTTATGAGTCACTTCCTCTGCATAGCTCACTGATCAAACAATCTGCCTAAGGTGTTCCTTCGGGCTGTTTTATTATGTGTAAAATGTTAACATCTATGGAATTAAACTATCTAAATATCAAAGTTTAATATCAGAGTCTAGATTTTCAGAGCATTGTTCAATATCCTACTGCTCTGTGTGCTACAGTATGTTCCAATGCCCCACTAGATGTAAGCCTATTGCCCTTACAGTGAACATTATGAGAGTAAAAAGGTAAAGATACTATCAATCAACTGCTTAAAGTGATCACATGGTCCTGCACACATCTGATCAGTATAAGAGGAATGTATTGGTAAAAACACAACATCACTGCTGACAAAAATGTTTATAGATTTTTTTGGGGGAAAAATAAGTCTACATTTAAGAAATGTGATGATATGTTAACTATGCATTTTTTTTTATATAAAACATTTAAATAAATACATTGGGCTCAACATCAATACATAACCACAAATAACTAGCCTATGAAGAAGGAAAGCATTTATACAAGAAGCTTCTGGAAACAATTGGTTGTTATATTAACTGAATTTCAATCACTGTTTGAAAGAGACAATGGAATCCCCTTTACACGGCGACAGTAGAAGATACAGCCATCTATCTTTTGATTCTGGTGACATCATACATCATGTGACATCATCGTCGTCTGCGTGCCCCCCCCCCCCCCCCCCGGCCGGGATTTCCTACTCAACACACTTGAAATCCTCATCACACACTTGTTCCAAGTGCTGGAATATTGTTTGTCTTTTCCTGTGGATGCACGAGGGTGGACAAAATAAGTGACTGATGACAATTTCTGATGATACTATAGGCAATTTAGGCGGTCACTTGAGCTGTCTTTGCTTAGTGATGCTAGCTGTAATAAATACACTATATATACAAAAGTATGTGGACACCCCTTCAAATGAGTGGATTCGGCAATTTTAGCCACACCCGTTGCTGAGAGGTTTATAAAATCGAGCACACTGTCACGCCTTGACCTTAGAGATCCTTTTAATTCTCTATTTTGGTTAGGTCAGGGTGTGACTAGGGTGGGCAATCTAGTTTTCCTATTTCTTTGTTTGGCCTGGTATGGTTCCCAATCAGAGGCAGTTGTCTATCGTTGTCTCTGATTGGGGATCATACTTAGGCAGCCTTTTTCCCACCTTAGTTTGTGGGATCTTGATTTTGTATAGTTGCTGTGTAGCCTCCAGAACTTTATGTTCGTTTTGTATTTTGTTGTTTTTCGGTGTTCATTTTAATAAAAGTAAGATGTTCGCCTACCACGCTGCACCTTGGTCTAATCCATCTCTAAACGAACGTAACACACACAGCCATGCAATCTCCACAGACAAACATTTGCAGTAGACTGGCCTTACTGAAGAGATCAATGACATTCCATGTGGCACCGTCATAGGATGCCACCTTTCCAACAAGTCAGTTTGTCAAATTTCTGTCCTGCTAGAAATACAAGGAAATGGGTTTCCATGGCTGACCAGTCGCGCACAAGCCTAAGATCCCCATGCGCAATGCCAAGCGTCAGCTGGAGTGGCTCGCCGCCATTGTACTCTGAAGCAGTGAAAACACGGTCTCTGGAGTGATGAATCATGCCAGTGGAAACACGTTCTTTGGAGTGATGAATCACTCTTCAAATCAAATCCATAAAAAAAATATATATATATTGCATAGTTTCCTAAGGATGTGAAGTGAGGCGACCATGTCTGTCGGCGCCATCTTAATCCATCTGGCAGTCCGACGGACTAATCTGGGTTTGGCTGATGCCAGAAGAACGCTACCTGCCCCAATGCATAGTGCCAACTGTAACGTTTGGGGGAGGAGGAATAATGGTCTGGGGAGGTTTTTATGGTTTGGGCCCTTTAGTTCCAGTGAAGGGAAATCTTAACGCTACAGCATACAATGACATTCTAGACGATTCTGTGCTTCCAACTTTGTGGTAACAGTTTGGGGAAGGTCCTTTCCTCTTTCAGCATGACAATCCCCCCCATGCACAAAGTGAGGTCCATACAGAAATGGTTTGTCGAGATCGGTGTGGAAGACCTTGACTGGCCTACACAGAGCCCTGACCTCAAACCCCATCGAACACCTTTGGGATGAATTGTAACTCCGACTGGTGTCCACATACTTTTGGTCGTGTTGTGTAGCTACGTGGTTCTGAGCTAGCTAGCTAACGCATTACAATTTAGGCAGGCAAGGGGGCCCATTAAGCAGCGTACATATTGGACTAACTCACTACTGTTACTACTAGCTAAGTTAGTTAGCTAGTACACGGATTTAGCTAGCTAGCTACAAAATAATCGTATGTCAAACGTATGGTATGATGTAGCTATGTAGCTTTTCTCAAACCTTTTTAGTTAGCTAACTACTTACAATAGAATTCACTCTGGCAAGCAAGCTGAAATGACAATGTTCCTTTTTTTTTGCTGCTAGTTTCTATCTCATCCGTGCGTCCTCAGTTTCGCCTGGTTTCTATTATCTTCCTCATTTCGGGCCAGGTCATGTGATCAGACCGACAGATCATGTGGTCAGGCCGCTTTGTGAACTACCCATCAGGTACATAGCTGTTCCTTCCACCACAGGAAGTGACTTAAAACCTTTTCTCAATAGGGGGTGCTGTTTGCACTTTGTAATAATTTCGTTCCCAAATTAAACTGCCTCGTACTCAATTCTTGCTCATACAATATGCATATTATTATTACTATTGGATAGAAAACACTCTCTAGTTTCTAAAACCGTTTGAATTATATCTGTGAGTAAAACAGAACTCGAGTTGGAGCAATTTTCCTATGAGGAAGTGAGAAATCTGAAATCTGCAGGCTGTTCTGAGGTCGGTTTATTAATTTGCATGTCTTCTATTGGTTGAGATGCACTGCATACGCCTTCCCCTGGATGTCAGCAAATAGTGAGAATTGAAATGGAGTTGCTAGGCAGATCTGAGGCCTTATAAATGGGCTGGCAACGTGGGGTCCTCTCTTTCTTCCCTTCGCCATGACGCAAGACAGACCTCAGGATGGCGTTCTAGAAAGCTCCCGTTATAACCCTTAGATATATCCGGCTCTGATTTTATTCGATATAGGTGTTAAAGACATCATAATGTTGTTATTTTAAACCGAGTTATATCAGTTTATATCAGTATATTGCTATTAACGGGTATTTATTTGTGCTGCGTTCTAGTGAGTTGGGCACGTCTGGCCCACATGGCTAATGTTTACTGCTAATTCCAACGTTGAAGGCGACAATCTACAACCGAGCAACGATTCTTTTGGAAAAAGGACAACTTGCCCAAGATTCTGATGGGAGCTCATCAAAAAGTAAGAACTATTTATGATGTTAATTCGGTGTTCTGTTGAAAAATGTAAAACTCATATTCCGCCATTAATTTCGGTGCGGTCTCGCTTTAACGCACGCTGTATGTCGTAGTAACGTTAATTTTAAAAATCTAACACAGCGATTGCATTAAGAACTAATGTATCTTTCATTTGCTGTCCAACCTGTATTTTTTAGTCAAGTTTAAATTTAGTTACTGATTAGATTAGGTGCCTCTCCCAAGATTTCTCCCGACATATTGTTGGCAGCTTGGCTACTATTCTCATTGTATAACCACGATTTGTGCCGCTAAATATGCACATTTTCGAACAAACTCTATATGTATTGTGTAATATGATGTTATAGGACTGTCATCTGAAGAAGTTTGAGAAGGTTAGTGAAAAAATGTATATCTTTTGCTGGTTTATTCGTTATCGCTATTGTTGGCTTGAATCAATGCTGTTGTGTGGTTGGCTATTGTAGTAAGCTAATATAATGCTATATTGTGTTTTCGCTGTAAAACACTTAAAAATCTGAAATATTGTCTGGATTCACAAGATCTTTGTCTTTCATTTGCTGTACGCTGTGTATTTTTCATAAATGTTTTATGATGAGTATTTAGGTAATTCACGTTGGTCTCTGTAGTTATTCTAGTTGCTTTGGTGAGAGTTGTGATGGTGGCTGCAATGGTAAACTATGATTTATACCTGAAATATGCACATTTTTCTAACAAAACATATGCTATACAATAAATATGTTATCAGACTGTCATCTGATGAAGTTGTTTCTTGGTTAGTGGCTATTTATATCTTTATTTGGTCGAATTTGTGATAGCTACCTATGCAGGAAAAAAATGGTGGGAAAAAAAAGTTGTGTCTTTTGCTATCGTGGTTAGCTAATAGATTTACATATTGTGTCTTCCCTGTAAAACATTTTAAAAATCAGAAATGATGGCTGGATTCACAAGATGTGTATCTTTCATCTGGTGTCTTGGACTTGTGATTTAATGATATTTAGATGCTAGTATTTACTTGTGACGCTATGCTAGGCTATGCTAGTCAGCTTTTTTACTGATGGGGGTGCTCCCGGATCCGGGATTGTGTGCAAGTAGAAGTTAAACAGATTCTACAAGACTCAGTACCCTATAGGGCCTTTTGAGTTGAAAGAAGCTGATTGATTAATTGATTGATTGGTTCATGTATTGATTTGATACATTATGGATTGATTCACTGAAGTAATATAATGTAATTGACATTCTTCCATAGACTAGTTAAGTCTTCACAGAGGGCTTTGAACAAATACCCTAGATTCTCTGGATGTCACAGAGAATGACCAAATTCATGTATTTTCTTTTTACATTACCTCATAGATAGTTCATAATAAAACAATGATATAACTGTTAAAAACTCGAAAGTAGCATTTTTGAAAACACCTCTCTGAGCCTCGCATGGCTTTCCTCACAAAATGTGGAAACAGTCAGACTACATAAAGTGGCTTTGTCAGCAACTTAGTTAAAGGTTGGTTCCATCCTGAATCCTGCAATAACAGCAGCATGGGTTCTGCTTCATCACATCTGTTTAATAATAACCATGTGAGGTGTACTTATACAGGAGTTCTGGAGCTCATTCACATACTCCCTCCCTCCCTGAGCCAATCCCTGGACAGGAGGGACCCAGGAGCGGTGTGAAAGCCTCAGTTATAGCATGCTGCTGTGGATGAACTTTGACCCCAAACAAGCAATCCAACTCCTCCTCTCTTTAGATCGCTCACGTTCCAATATGCTCTCTCTTCTTCTTTTCGTTACTCTCCCTCCCTGTCTCTGACTCACAGTTTAAATGCCACTCTGCTTCAATACATGCCCTGACATGCTGAGAAATGGGGGGGAGGATAGAGGGAGGGAAGGATGGAGAGAAAGAGAGGGGGAGGGAGAGAGAGAGGGAGGGAGGGAGAGAGGGAGAGAGAGGGGGGGAAAGGGAGAGAGAGGGAGGGAGGGAAGGAGAGGGCGTGTGAAAGAGGAGGGAATTTCATCTGAGGCAACTGTACGGAGAGGGAAGAAACTTTGAGACAAATGTAGGAATCGCAACGAGAGAAAGCAGGACTTTCAGCAGCAGCAGCACGGAGGGAGGCAGAACAAGGATATCTTATCTGGGGTGATCCCTCGTCGCAATCTCTCATGGTCTGACACTCTCTCTGTCTCTCTCTCTTTTTTTTTCTCTCTCTATCTCAGACAGAGGAGAGGAGCAGCAGTGTGAAAAACAGAGTCGGTACTGGAACCGTGTAGCAGCCGCAGCTCTATTCTGTTTTCTATCCATTAACCTTTTCCTTGTATTTCTCACCTGCGGACCCCGGTTGAGATGGCAGGGACACACTGATTGACTGGAGGAACCTGTGGAGAGACTAAAGGATCTCACTCCACACACCTGAGTGTCCAGAGGACTGATCCTAATTGACCACAGGGGAAGGATTAAGGGACTAGGATGGTACCTGGAGGAGCCACTAGAACATAACATCTGACGCAGAACTTTTAGGACACTCAAGGAAAGTATCCTGACACTACCAAAGCTGCCAGAGGTGTATAATCCATATAATAGTCTACAATTGTCCATTCATATCAAAAGCAAAAGTACAAGAGGAACTGAAGAGAGAAGTATGGGACGTTGGGCCCGTGGTGGAGTGACTCCTGGTTGGTTCCCAGGGGCCCGATGAGTGGCAGCAGCCATAGCACCAGCCTGCTACGGGGCCGCCGCTTCTACTGCCGGGAATGGGCCCTGGAAAAGCTCCGGCGCTGTCTGGAGGCCAGGTCCACTCCTGGCCGGCCCCCGGGGGTCCTGGTAACTGGGGGGCCCGGGGCAGGGAAGACAGCCCTATGCACGGAGGCAGTATGGCCCACATCGGACGCAGGGCTGGGGGTCGGGCTGGCACCCCGCTGTTTGGGGTTTCACTTCTGCCAGCGGGAGGATGGGAGGAGCATGGCGGTGTGGAGGTTTGTCCTGGGCCTGGTGGATCAGCTGAGGGTCAGCCCCCTCCTCCCCCTGGGGTACAGGGACACACTGGACACCCCCTTGGTGGCTCCCACCTTGGAGCCCCTACACTGCCAGAGGGACCCGGATGACACCTTCAAAAGGTCTGCACTCTATACCCCCTCTATTACTCTCTAGCATTACTAATCAACTTATCTAGACGGCTTTGTGAATTGCTCTGCTTTGATGTGAATTCAATACATTGTCTGCAGAAGCGGATGTGACATTTCTATAGAGACATTTCAAGGGTTGTCAAACTCAAACATTGAGTCACTCAGATTGATAAGTACGTCTGGGAAAAATACCCATTGCTTGATTTGACATAATAGTCACACTTTCACAGTAACATATGAATAGTCGTATTAGCATAATGTATTTGGAAAGTGAAATAAATTACACAACCATCAAGCTTCTCCTAGTTAACTGTCCTAGACTACTTCCTACAGATAACAGGGAGTTTACCATTCGGCCATCAGATTTGCCACCATTGCTCCTTATAAGACATATCGCTGCACTCTAGACTCCTCTGTAAACTGGTCATCTCTTAGTCCTCACTCCCCCCTATCTGAGATATATACTGCAGCCCTCATCCTCCACATACAACACCCGTTCTGCCAGTCACATTCTGTTAAAGGTCCCCAAAGTACACACATCCCTGGGTCGCTCCTCTTTTCAGTTCGCTGCAGCTAGCGACTGGAATGAGCTGCAACAAACACTCAAACTGGACAGTTTTATCTCCATCTCTTCATTCAAAGACTCAATCATGGACTCTTACTGACAGTTGTGGCTGCTTTGCATGATGTATTGTTGTCTCTACCTTCTTGCCCTTTCTGCTGTTGGCTGTGCCCAATCATTTTTGTACCATGTTTTGTGCTCTTACCATGTTGTGCTGCTGCCATGTTGTGTTGCTACCATGTTGTTGTCATGTGTTGTTGCCTTGCTATGTTGTTGTCTTAGTTCTCTCTTTATGTACTGTTGTGTTGTCTCTCTTGTCGTGATGCGTGTTTTGTCCTATATATTTGTATTTATATATATTACTTTTTTATCCCAGCCCCCGTCCCCACAGGAGGCCTTTTGCCTTTTGGTAGGCCATCATTGTAAATAAGAATTTGTTCTTAACTGACTTGCCTAGTTAAATAAAGGTTAAATAAAAATTGCATTGACATTCAGATTCTATTTACACTGTACTTCTAAAAGCCTGTCACTGCTAGTGCTGCTCAGTCAAACAAAGAGGGCCAAAAGTACCACAGAAAAAAAAGCAAGTGATTGTCTCGCTTCCTTGGTTTATTTATTTATTTATTTCTCCCCTAATAAGACAAGCCATTCAACGCTCTCACAATGGTCCTCCAGTATGAATGAATGCTACAATGCTATTTACGACACGTCCTTTCAGAAAAAAAGAACAAAGACATGAAAAATGCGTGGAGGGAGCTGTGTGCATTCGGAGCCTGAGTGAGAGAAAGTGGCTGCGGTTGAGCCACTGTCATGTGAACACTATCAGAGGAAACACGAGCTTGGAGTGATGGTGAAAGCATATACAGAGGATCCTTGAATTTGAATTCGTTAACACCATATAAATGCTAGCTGTAGCCATTAGCATCATTAACACCATATAAATGCTAGCTGTAGCCATTAGCATCGTTAACACCATATAAATGCTAGCTGTAGCCATTAGAGTCATTAACACCATATAAATGCTAGCTGTAGCCATTAGAGTCGTTAACAACATATAAATGCTAGCTGTAGCCATTAGAGTCGTTAACAACATATAAATGCTAGCTGTAGCCATTAGAGTCATTAACACCATATAAATGCTAGCTGTAGCCATTAGAGTCATTAACAACATATAAATGCTAGCTGTAGCCATTAGCATCGTTAACACCATATAAATGCTAGCTGTAGCCATTAGAGTCGTTAACACCATATAAATGCTAGCTGTAGCCATTAGCATCATTAACACCATATAAATGCTAGCTGTAGCCATTAGAGTCGTTAACAACATATAAATGCTAGCTGTAGCCATTAGCATCGTTAACACCATATAAATGCTAGCTGTAGCCATTAGAGTCGTTAAAAACATATAAATGCTAGCTGTAGCCATTAGCATCGTTAACACCATATAAATGATAGCTGTAGCCATTAGCATCGTTAACACCATATAAATGCTAGCTGTAGCCATTAGAGTCGTTAACAACATTTAATGCTAGCTGTAGCCATTAGCATCGTTAACACCATATAAATGATAGCTGTAGCCATTAGAGTCGTTAACAACATATAACAACCCGCTTAGCTTACACTGTACAATCACAGCAGGGCTGTGGGTTCAAAGGTCAGCCTTCGGGCCAGTACCACGATGACAGGATGGGGCAGGAAGCCCTGAGTCAATTAAAGGGTCATTAACCTGGTTCTGTGCACACACGGCGTGTGCTCACATACACAGGGTGTGCTCCACTTATACCATAAGTGTGATAAAGCCTGTGATCTAAATGGTTTTAGACTGGAGCCTGCGTTCAAATCCCCTCTCTCAAAAGGCACTAAGTGCTTTTACATAAAACTTGAGCTTAGTGTATTGTTCAGCGTGAGTAGTGGGGGAGGGGAGGGAGACTTTTACAATTGTGTTCACTAGACTATATCTTACGTTTACATTAGCTGACACCTTCCTTTGGATACTTCTAAGAGAGATCATTGAAGCGTAGGAGTGTTACTCCATTGTTGAATGTTTGTGAATGACCAAGGCTGTTATTCAGCTCTCTCTGTGAATAGTACCTTCTTCTTTTTAACACAGTCTCAACCTATCAAACACTTTATATATGTGTTTACACACAAAACGTTTTAACGTGTCACATTTATCACTTCGTTAGGTTTCTGCTGCAGCGTGTTGTACTGTACTACCAGGTGTGAGAGACGGTGTTAAAACAAAATACAGCACCATCGTGTCATCGCCCTCATTATGTCACACACACGCACGCACACACACACACAGTACACTGCGTGGATGTCACATGGCCTAAGTATGGTGTGAAGCCCACCTCCGTCCCAGAGGACTATAGAACCCTGTAGAGGTGTCCTGTCCAGGTGTGTCTGTTGTTACTATGCTATAGTTAGTAAATCTACTGTGTCTGTTGTTACTATGCTACAGTTAGTAAATCTACTGTGTCTGTTGTTACTATGCTACAGTTAGTAAATCTACTGTGTCTGTTGTTACTATGCTATAGTTAGTAAATCTACTGTGTCTGTTGTTACTATGCTACAGTTAGTAAATCTACTGTGTCTGTTGTTACTATGCTACAGTTAGTAAATCTACTGTGTCTGTTGTTACTATGCTATAGTTAGTAAATCTACTGTGTCTGTTGTTACTATGCTACAGTTAGTAAATCTACTGTGTCTGTTGTTACTATGCTACAGTTAGTAAATCTACTGTGTCTGTTGTTACTATGCTACAGTTAGTAAATCTACTGTGTCTGTTGTTACTATGCTACAGTTAGTAAATCTACTGTGTCTGTTGTTACTATGCTACAGTTAGTAAATCTACTGTGTCTGTTGTTACTATGCTACAGTTAGTAAATCTACTGTGTCTGTTGTTACTATGCTACAGTTAGTAAATCTACTGTGTCTGTTGTTACTATGCTACAGTTAGTAAATCTACTGTGTCTGTTGTTACTATGCTATAGTTAGTAAATCTACTGTGTCTGTTGTTACTATGCTATAGTTAGTAAATCTACTGTGTCTGTTGTTACTATGCTACAGTTAGTAAATCTACTGTGTCTGTTGTTACTATGCTACAGTTAGTAAATCTACTGTGTCTGTTGTTACTATGCTACAGTTAGTAAATCTACTGTGTCTGTTGTTACTATGCTACAGTTAGTGAATCTACTGTGTCTGTTGTTACTATGCTATAGTTAGTAAATCTACTGTGTCTGTTGTTACTATGCTACAGTTAGTAAATCTACTGTGTCTGTTGTTACTATGCTACAGTTAGTAAATCTACTGTGTCTGTTGTTACTATGCTACAGTTAGTAAATCTACTGTGTCTGTTGTTACTATGCTACAGTTAGTAAATCTACTGTGTCTGTTGTTACTATGCTACAGTTAGTAAATCTACTGTGTCTGTTGTTACTATGCTACAGTTAGTAAATCTACTGTGTCTGTTGTTACTATGCTACAGTTAGTAAATCTACTGTGTCTGTTGTTACTATGCTACAGTTAGTAAATCTACTGTGTCTGTTGTTACTATGCTACAGTTAGTAAATCTACTGTGTCTGTTGTTACTATGCTACAGTTAGTAAATCTACTGTGTCTGTTGTTACTATGCTACAGTTAGTAAATCTACTGTGTCTGTTGTTACTATGCTGTAGTTAGTACATCTACTGTGTCTGTTGTTACTATGCTACAGTTAGTAAATCTACTGTGTCTGTTGTTACTATGCTACAGTTAGTAAATCTACTGTGTCTGTTGTTACTATGCTACAGTTAGTAAATCTACTGTGTCTGTTGTTACTATGCTATAGTTAGTACATCTACTGTGTCTGTTGTTACTATGCTGTAGTTAGTACATCTACTGTGTCTGTTGTTACTATGCTATAGTTAGTAAATCTACAGCTGTAGAACAGGGCTTTTGATAAGAAGGCTGGCAGAGACTACAGTCCTGTGTGTGTGTGTGTGTGTGTGTGTGTGTGTGTGTGTGTGTGTGTGTGTGTGTGTGTGTGTGTGTGTGTGTGTGTGTGTGTGTGTGTGTGTGTGTGTGTGTGTGTGTGTGTGTGTGTGTGTGTGTGTGTGTGTGTGTGTGTGTGTGTGTGTGTGTGTGTGTGTGTGTGTGTGTGTGTGTGTGTGTGTGTGTGTGTGTGTGTGTGTGTGTGTGTGTGTGTGTGTGTGTGTGTGTGTGTGTGTGTGTGTGTGTGTGTGTGTGTGTGTGTGTGTGTGTGTGTGTGTGTGTGTGTGTGTGTGTGTGTGTGTGTGTGTGTGTGTGTGTGTGTGTGTGTGTGTGTGTGTGTGTGTGTGTGTGTGTGTGTGTGTGTGTGTGTGTGTGTGTGTGTGTGTGTGTGTGTGTGTGTGTGTGTGTGTGTGTGTGTGTGTGTGTGTGTGTGTGTGTGTGTGTGTGTGTGTGTGTGTGTGTGTGTGTGTGTGTGTGTGTGTGTGTGTGTGTGTGTGTGTGTGTGTGTGTGTGTGTGTGTGTGTGTGTGTGTGTGTGTGTGTGTGTGTGTGTGTGTGTGTGTGTGTGTGTGTGTGTGTGTGTGTGTGTGTGTGTGTGTGTGTGTGTGTGTGTGTGTGTGTGTGTGTGTGTGTGTGCCCAGGGCGGTACAGGAAATCCCAGAGCTTCTTTAGACCTGAGTCACTGGATCACTCTACCCTGGCCTAGGGAGACAGGGTTAGGGAGTGAGACTGGGTGAGGGAGTTGAACCAGGGCGAGTGGGGCTGAAAGGCTTGCCTGAGCAGGACAGATGTAACACCCATAGCCCTGGTGAATGTAGAAGCTGTTTCCTCAGGAAAAACCCCACGGTTGATACCACAGTTCTGTTCTCCCTTTATGACACCAGCCTTCACTATGTTTCATTACAGTAGCTTCAACCATGGACATTCGTGTTCAGACAGTCAGTCACTGAACGATGCAATTATGTATATTACTGCAGCTATTTGGGACGGAAGGTAGCCTAGTGGTTAGAGCGTTGGGCCGGTAACCCGAAAGGTTGCTAGATCGAATCCCCGAGCTCACAAGGTAAATATTTGGCGTTCTGCCCCTGAACAAGGCAGTTAACCCGCTGTTCCTAGGCCGACATTGTAAACAAGAATCTGTTCTTAACTGACAGGCCTAGTTAAATAAATAAAATGAAAATCTGATCTGTTAATTTACAACGTGTGATGAAATACCAGCTACATTCCTCTCTCTCTCTCTCTCTCTCTCTCTCCAGGGCAGTGTTATTGCCTTTGCTGGGCCTCCCTCCTCCAGGGCAGCCCTTGTTTCTGGTTGTGGACTCCCTGGACTCGGGGTGTGAGTATGGGGTCGGTGATGGGTCCTGCAGTGCTGGGGCTCCAGGGAGGTACAGCTCTATCTCAGAGCTCCTGTCTAGCCACCAGCACCTCTTCCCCAGCTGGCTGCTCCTGGTCTGCTCTGTACGCAGACAGAACAAGGCTGTGTGTAAGATGTTCTCAGGTATGTGTGGACTGTCTCTGTAAAATGTATTTATAAAGCCCTTCTTACATCAGCTGATGTCACAAAGTGCTGAACCCAGCCTAAAGCCCCAAACAGCAATGCAGGTGTAAATATTCCTCTCAAGTGTTGAACAAATCAAAATAGATTTTAAATTTGAGATTCTTCAAAGTAGCCACCCTTTGCCTTGATGACATTCTCTCAACCAGCTTCACCTGGAATGCTTTTCCAACAGTCTTGAAGGAGTTTCCACATGGTGGGTCATTGTCCTGTTGAAAAACAAATGATAGTCCCACTAAATGTGCCTTGAATTTTAAATAAATCACAGACAGTGTCTCCAGCAAAGCATCCCCACACCATCACACCTCCATGCTTCACGGTGGGAACTACACATGCAGAGATCATCCATTCACCTACTCTGCGTCTCACAAAGACATGGTGGTTGAAACCAAACATCTCTTGGCCCAAGCAAGTCTCTTCTTCTTATTGGTGTCCTTTAGTAGTGGTTTCTTTTCAGCAATTTGACCATGACGGCCTGTTTCACACAGTGTCCTCTGAACAGTTGATGTGTCTGTTTCTTGAACTCTGTGAAGCATTTATTTGGGCTGCAATTTCTGAGGCGGGTAACTCTAATGAACTTATCCTCTGCAGCAGAGGTAACTCTGGGTCTTCCTTTCCTGTGGCAGTCCTCATGAGAGCCAGTTTCAACAAAGTGCTTGATGGTTATTTGCGACAGCACTTGAAGAAACTTTCAAAGTTCCTGAAATGTTCCGCATTGACTGACCTTCATGTCTTAAAGTAATAATCGAAGGTCGTTTCTCTTTGCTTATTTGAACTGTTCTTGCCATAATAAGGACTTGGTCTTTTACCAAATAGGGCTATCTTCTGTATACCACCCCTACCTTGTCACAACACAACTGATTGACTCAAATGCATTAAGATGGAAAGATATTACATAGATTAACTTTTAACAAGGTGACTACTTGATTCCATATGTGTTATTCCATAGTTGTCATGTCTATTATTCTACAATGTAGAAAATAGTAAAAAATTAAGAAAAACCCTTGAATGAGTAGGTCCAAACGTTTGACTGGTACTGTATGTGGAGTGAGATGGCTTGTGTTTGAAAGCACCCCCTCAGGCTGCTACCCAGACCGGTTGAATTAGTATTTTACTAGCTTTTGTAAACATGAAACAAAGTTATCCGCCACCGTTCTTGCCAATACACAGCCTAACATGGTTGTTTACTGTAAAGGTGATTGGAACAGCTGTAGTGCCCTTAGGGTCATCAGCTGACAGAGTCTATGTGTTTCCAACACGGACAATATCTCAAATCAGGCTTTTCTGCTAGGCTTTTCAGTTGTACAACTGAATGCCTTCAACTGAATTCCCTCTGAATCAGAGAGGTGCGGTGGGCTGCCTTAATCAGCATCCACGTCTTTAGCGCCCGGTGAACAGTGGGTTAACTGCCTTGCTCAGGGGCAGAATGACAGATTTGTACCATGTCAGCTCGGGGATTCAATCCAGCAACCTTTCGGTTACTGGCCCAATGCTCTAACCACTAGAGTACCTGCCAGCCTGAAGCATAAAACATGGACGATATCTCAAGTCAGGCTTTTCTACAAGCCTATAGCATGGACAATATTTAAAGTCAGGCTTTTCTACAAGCATATAGCATGGACAATATCTCAAGTCAGGCTTTTCTACAAGCATATAGCATGGACAATATTTAAAGTCAGGCTTTTCTACAAGCCTATAGCATGGACACTATCTCAAGTCAGGCTTTTCTACAAGCATATAGCATGGACACTATCTCAAGTCAGGCTTTTCTACAAAAGGTCAACAAAACAAAAATACATTTGAATGCCATTAGAATGTGGGTAGTGTTAGAAAATGCTAATTTTGATCAACTGTGGCGTGATCAGGAACAAAGCAGCGAGGGGACCAACCATTGTATTCCTGTCCTTGTCAGGCGTGCTGAATGCCAGTTCTTACTGCCCACACAGCACTACATTCGTTTTAACAAAGCACAGAAACACCCCACACTCTCATTATCACAGGGTGGGTGACATCTGAAGACGTCCGTTCTGGAGAGGAGAGAGAGACTCTATTTCCAACACAATCCTGCTCAACACCGTTAAAAACTGTAGAGCTCTGACACCAACACAATCCTACTCAACACCGTTAAATACTGTAGAGCTCTGACACCAACACAATCCTGCTCAACACCGTTAAATACTGTAGTTCTCTGACACCAACACAATCCTGCTCAACACCGTTAAATACTGTAGTTCTCTGACACCAACACAATCCTGCTCAACACCATTAAATACTGTAGAGCTCTGACACCAACACAATCCTGCTCAACACCATTAAATACTGTAGAGCTCTGACACCAACACAATCCTGCTCAACACCGTTAAATACTGTAGAGCTCTGACACCAACACAATCCTGCTCAACACCGTTAAATACTGTAGTTCTCTGACACCAACACAATCCTGCTCAACACCGTTAAATACTGTAGAGCTCTGACACCAACACAATCCTGCTCAACACCATTAAATACTGTAGAGCTCTGACACCAACACAATCCTGCTCAACACCGTTAAATACTGTAGAGCTCTGACACCAACACAATCCTGCTCAACACCATTAAATACTGTAGTTCTCTGACACCAACACAATCCTGCACAACACCATTAAATACTGTAGAGCTCTGACACCAACACAATCCTGCTCAACACCATTAAATACTGTAGAGCTCTGACACCAACACAATCCTGCTCAACACCGTTAAATACTGTAGAGCTCTGACACCAACACAATCCTGCTCAACACCGTTAAATACTGTAGAGCTCTGACACCAACACAATCCTGCTCAACACCGTTAAATACTGTAGTTCTCTGACACCAACACAATCCTGCTCAACACCGTTAAATACTGTAGAGCTCTGACACCAACACAATCCTGCTCAACACCGTTAAATACTGTAGAGCTCTGACACCAACACAATCCTGCTCAACACCGTTAAATACTGTAGTTCTCTGACACCAACACAATCCTGCTCAACACCGTTAAATACTGTAGAGCTCTGACACCAACACAATCCTGCTCAACACCGTTAAATACTGTAGAGCTCTGACACCAACACAATCCTGCTCAACACCGTTAAATACTGTAGAGCTCTGACACCAACACAATCCTGCTCAACACCGTTAAATACTGTAGAGCTCTGACACCAACACAATCCTGCTCAACACCATTAAATACTGTAGAGCTCTGACACCAACACAATCCTTCTCAACACCATTAAATACTGTAGAGCTCTGACACCAACACAATCCTGCTCAACACCATTAAATACTGTAGAGCTCTGACACCAACACAATCCTGCTCAACACCGTTAAATACTGTAGTTCTCTGACACCAACACAATCCTGCTCAACACCATTAAATACTGTAGAGCTCTGACACCAACACAATCCTGCTCAACACGTTAAATACTGTAGAGCTCTGACACCAACACAATCCTGCTCAACACCGTTAAATACTGTAGAGCTCTGACACCAACACAATCCTGCTCTACACCGTTAAATACTGTAGTTCTCTGACACCAACACAATCCTGCTCAACACCGTTAAATACTGTAGAGCTCTGACACCAACACAATCCTGCTCAACACCGTTAAATACTGTAGAGCTCTGACACCAACACAATCCTGCTCAACACCGTTAAATACTGTAGTTCTCTGACACCAACACAATCCTGCTCAACACCATTAAATACTGTAGAGCTCTGACACCAACACAATCCTGCTCAACACCGTTAAATACTGTAGTTCTCTGACACCAACACAATCCTGCTCAACACCATTAAATACTGTAGAGCTCTGACACCAACACAATCCTGCTCAACACCGTTAAATACTGTAGAGCTCTGACACCAACACAATCCTGCTCAACACCATTAAATACTGTAGAGCTCTGACACCAACACAATCCTGCTCAACACCGTTAAATACTGTAGAGCTCTGACACCAACACAATCCTGCTCAACACCATTAAATACTGTAGAGCTCTGACACCAACACAATCCTGCTCAACACCGTTAAATACTGTAGTTCTCTGACACCAACACAATCCTACTCTACACCGTTAAATACTGTAGAGCTCTGACACCAACACAATCCTGCTCAACACCATTAAATACTGTAGAGCTCTGACACCAACACAATCCTGCTCAACACCGTTAAATACTGTAGAGCTCTGACACCAACACAATCCTGCTCAACACCGTTAAATACTGTAGAGCTCTGACACCAACACAATCCTGCTCAACACCGTTAAATACTGTAGTTCTCTGACACCAACACAATCCTGCTCAACACCGTTAAATACTGTAGTTCTCTGACACCAACACAATCCTGCTCAACACCATTAAATACTGTAGATCTCTGACACCAACACAATCCTGCTCAACACCATTAAATACTGTAGAGCTCTGACACCAACACAATCCTGCACAACACCACGAAAGATGGTTGCCATTTTATGGGCTCTTAAAGCAACCGTGCTATTTTTTATTTTTTGTTATTGTTTTATTTGTAACTTATTTTGTACATAATGTTGCTGCTACCGTCTCTTATGACTGAAAAGAGCGTCTGGACATCAGAACAGCGATTACTCACCTTGAATTGGATGAAGAATTTCTCTTTCATTAGTCGGACGAGTGGGATTTACTCCAGGAGAAAGAGACGGAAAAGATTTTGCGAAGGAGATCGGGGTGCTACTAACGTTAATCTACGGATTGGCATTATAGTTAATTTTTTAGCTAGCATTCTCTCAACCAGCTTCATGAGGTAGTCATCTGGAATGCATTTCAATTAACAGGTGTGCCTTGTTAAAAGTTAATTTGTGGGATTTCTTTCCTTCTTAATGCCTTTGAGTCAATCAGTTGTGTTGTGACAAGGTAGGGGTGGTATACAGAAGATAGCCATATTTGGTAAAAGACCAAGTCCATATTATGGCAAGAACAGCTCAAATAAGCAAATTGAAACGACAGTGCATCATTACTTTAAGACATGAAGGTCAGTCAACCCGTAAAATTATTAAAACTTTGAAAGCGCTATGATGAAACTGACTCTCATGAGGACTGCCACAGGAAAGGAAGACCCAGAGTTACCTCTGCTGCAGAGGATAAGTTCATTAGAGTTACCAGCCTCAGAAATTGCAGCCCAAATAAATGCTTCACAGAGTTCAAGTAACAGACACATCTCAACATCAACTGTTCAGAGGAGACTGCGTGAATCAGGCCTTCATGGTCGAATTGCTGAAAAGAAACCACTACTAACGGACACCAATAATATGAAGAGAATTGCTTGGGCCAAGAAAAACAAGCAGTGGACATTAGACCAGTGGGCATCTGTCCTTTGGTCTGATGAGTCCAAATTTCAGATTTTTGGTTCCAACCGCCGTGTTTTTGTGAGATGCAGAGTAGGTGAACAAATGATCTCGCTTGTCTAGTTCCCACCGTGAAACATGGAGGAGGAGGTGTGATAGTGTGGGGGTGCTTTACTGGTGACATTGTTGGTGATTTATTTAGAATTCAAGGCACACTTAACCAGCATGGCTACCACAGCATTCTGCAGCGATACGCCATCCCATCTGGTTTGCGCTTAGTGGGACTATCATTTGTTTTTCAACAAGACAATGACCCAAAACACACCTCCAGGCTGTGTAAGGGCTATTTGACCAATAAGGAGAGTGATGATGCTGCATCAGATGACCTGGCCTCCACAATAACCCGACCTCAACCCAATTGAGATGGTTTCCGATGAGTTGTATTGCAGAATGAAGGAAAAGCAGCCAACAAGTGCTCAGCATATGTGGGAACTCCTTCAAGACGGTTGGAAAAGCATTCCTCATGAAGCTGGTTGAGAGAATGCCAAGAGTGTGCAAACCTGTCATCAAGGCAAAGGGTGGCTACTTTGAAGAATCTAAAATCTAAAATATATTTAGATTTGTTTAACACTTTTTCGGTTACTACATGAGTCCATATGGGTATTTTAATAGTGTTGATGTCTTTACTATTATTCTACAATGTTTAAAATAGTAAAAATAAAGAAAAACCCTTGAATGAGTAGGTGTGTCCAAACTTTTGACTGGTACTGTATATATACACACTACATGAACAAATGTATGTGGACACCTGCTCGTCGAATATCTCATTCCGAAATCATGGGCTTAAATAATCCAAATAACCCATTTCATGAAGCTCCCGACGTACAGGTATTGTGCTGACATTGCTTACAGAGGCAGTATGGAACTCGGTCTTGTTGGAAAAGTGGTATCCTATGACAGGGCCTCAGTCAGTTGAAAGTCACTGAGCTCTTCAGTACGGGCCATTCTACTGGCAATGTTTGTCTATGGAGATTGCATGGTTGTGTGCTCAATTCTATACACCTGTCAGCAACAGGTGTGGCTGAAATAGCCTCTCCACATACGTATGTATATATAGTGTATATATATATATACATATATATATACATACATTTAAAGTCGGAGGTTTACATACACTTAGGTTGGAGTCATTAAAACTCGTTTTTCAACCACTCCACAAATGTCTTGTTAACAAACTATAGTTTTGGCAAGCCGGTTAGGACATCTACTTTGTGCATGACACAAGTCATTTCTCCAACAATTGTTTACAGACAGATTATTTCACTTATAATTCACTGTATCACAATTCCAGTGGGTCAGAAGTTTACATACACTAAGTTGACTGTGCCTTTAAACAGCTTGGAAAATTCCAGAAAATGAGGTCATGGCTTTAGAAGCTTCTGATAGGCTAGTTGACATCATTTGAGTCAATTGGAGGTCTACCTGTGGATGTATTTCAAGGCCTAACTTCAAACTCTTTGCTTGACATCATGGGAAAATCAAAAGAAATCAGCCAAGACCTCAGAAAAAAAATTGTAGACCACAAGTCTGGTTCATCCTTGGGAGCAATTTCCAAACGCCTGAAGGTACCACGTTCATCTGTACAAACAATAGTACGCAAGTATAAACACCATGGGACCAGGCAGCCATCATACCACTCAGGAAGGAGAAGCATTCTGTCTCCTAGAGATTAATGTACTTTGGTGCGAAAAGTGTAAATCAATCCCAGAACAACAGCAAAGGACCTTGTGAAGATGCTGTAGGAAACAGGTACAAAGTATCTATATCCACAGTAAAACGATTCCTATATCGACATAACCTGAAAGGGAGCTCAGCAAGGAAGAAGCCACTGCTCCAACACCGCCATAAAAAAAAGCCAGACTACGGTTTGCAACTGCACATGGGGACAAAGATCGTACTTTTTGGAGAAATGTCCTCTGGTCTGATGAAACAAAAATAGAACTGTTTGGCCATAATGACCATCGTTATGTTTGGAGGAAAAAGGGCGAGTCTTGCAAGCCAACGAACACAATCCCAACCGTGAAGCACGGAGGTGGCAGCATCATGTTGTGGGGGTGTTTTGCTGCAGGAGGGACTGGTGCACTTCACAAAATAGATGGCATCATGAGGTAGGAAAAGTATGCGGATATATTGAAGCAACATCTCAAGACATCAGTCAGGAAGTTAAAGCTTGGTCGCAAATGGGTCTTCCAAATGGACAATGACCCCAAGCATACTTCCAAAGATGTGGTAAAATGGCTTAAGGACAACAAAGTCAAGGTATTGGAGCGGCCATCGCAAAGCCCTGACCTCAATCCTATAGAAAATTTGTGGGCAGCACTGAAAAAGCGTGTGCGAGCAAGGAGGCCTACAAACCTGACTCAGTTACACCAGCTCTGTCAGGAGGAATGGGCCAAAATTCACCCAACCTATTGTTGGAAGCTCGTAGAATACTACCCTAAACGTTTGACACAAGTTAAACAATTTAAAGGCAATGCTACCAAATACTAATTGAGTGTATGTAAACTTCTGACCCACTGGTATTGTGATGAAAGAAATAAAAGCTGAAATAAATCATTCTCTCTACTATTATTCTGACATTTCACATTCTTAAAATAAAGTGGTGATTCTAACTGACCTAAAACGGGGCATTTTTACTAGGATTAAATATCAGCAATTGTAAAAAAAAACTGAGTTTTAATGTATTTGGCTAAGGTGTATGTCAACTTCCGACTTCAACTGATTCCCTGGCCTGACAGCAGTTCAATGCACGTTATACATCTGTCTTTGCAGGGAAGTCCAATACCTCTTCCTAAAACAGAAAAATAATCTAAGTGAGTTTCAATAAGTCTCTCTCCTCTCTCTCTTTCTGTCTCTCTCTTGCTCTCTCTCCTCCAGGTTTCCGTAAGCTGTGTCTGGATGACCTGCGGAAGCCGGCGCCAGTGCGGGACGTGCAGCAGTACATCTTGAGGAGGCTGGACCAGGAAGGGGCGCTCCGCCGTCAGCTGACCCCCGAGACAGCCGACATGCTCAACCTGCTGCACATCAAAAGTGGCGGCTGCTTCCTGTTTCTGGAGCAGGTGCTAGACGGCGTGGCGGGGGCATTGGTTGGGCTCCGGGAGATCCGAGACATCCCCGGGACCCTCAACGGCCTCTACCTGTGGCTCTGCCAGAGACTCTTCCCCAGGTGCCTGTTCCTTGAGGTCAGGCCCCTCCTTAACGCCCTCCTAGCCTCCCCTAGGCCCTTCACTACCCAGGAGATATACACCGCCACCTGGACCCAAGACATGTCCCTCAGCCCTATGGACTTCCAGAGCAGGCTAAAGGCTTTGTCTACGCTGCTCATTGATGGGCCGGGAGGCAGCAAGCTTCTGTTCCATGCTAGTTTTGCAGAGTGGCTGACGGACGTGAAGTATTGCACCCAGAAGTATCTGTGTAGCGTGTCTGAGGGACACACCATGCTGGCCATGGCTCTCACCCTGCGCGCCCCACACCTTAACACAGAGGACACCTGTCAGATGGGCTCGCACCTGATCAGCTCAGGCATGCACAAGGACAAACCTGCCCTCCTGGCCCTATGGCTGTTGTGGGCAGATGTGCCCCCTCTGGCTAGCTCCTCATACCCCTCTTCCCCTGCCTCTCAGCCCCCTGTCCTGGTCAAGCAGGAGGTCCTCCAGCTGCTGATGAAGAGTGGGGTGTTCCCTCCCTCCTGCGCCCCAGACAGAGGCCCCAGCACGGGGGTACACTGTGCCGGACAAGGGGGGACCATCATCCGGCGGGTGCTGGAGAGGCAGGACTCAATGAGGGTGCTCTTGGACAGCGGGGTCAGTGTGAACCGGACCGACCCCTCAGACGGACGCACCCTGCTGGCCAGCGCGGCCCACGCAGGCTCAGCCGACGTGGCCGTCCTGCTCCTGTCCCGAGGGGCTGACCCTCTGATCAGTGACCACCAGGGCCAGACACCCCTGATGCTGTCTGCCAGGCAGGGCCATGTTAAGGTGCTGGGGATGCTGCTGGACTGGGCCAGGGGTCAGCAGCCGGAGGCCGCCGTGAGGATGGTGGAACACGCGGACAGCGAGGGCTGGACAGCCTTACGGTCAGCGGCCTGGGCGGGTCACACTGAGGCAGTGCACCTGCTGCTAGATGCGGGGGCGAACGTGGACGGGTGTGATGCAGAGGGCCGGTCGGCGCTGAGGGCGGCAGCCTGGGGGGGTCATGAGGAGATCCTCCTCACACTGCTGGACTACAAAGCGCAGGTGGACATGGCAGACCGGGAGGGCCGCACGCCACTGATCGCTGCCGCCTACATGGGACACAGGGAGGCAGTAGAGATCCTGCTAGACCACTGTGCAGAGGTCGACCTGGCCGATGGAGACGGACGTACTGCCTTGTCCGTGGCTGCGCTCTGTGTGCCCACAGCAGCCGGGGTCAAAGGTTATGGAGACGTGGCCAGCCTGCTGTTGGAGAGAGGGGCTGACCCGGGGCACAGGGACAGGAATGGGATGACCCCTCTGCTGCTGGCGGCATATGAAGGTCACGAGGAGGTGGTAGAACTGTTATTAGAGGCTGGGGCCGACGTAGACGAGAGTGCCGGGCTACATGCCGCCGCCGCTTCTGCTGCTGCTGTCACCCCGCTGTTGGCGGCTGCCGCCATGGGCCATGCTAAGACAGTGGGCAGGGTGCTGTTCTGGGGCGCTACGGTGGATAGCATCGATGGGGAGGGTCGTACAGCTCTGAGCCTGGCAGCAGCACAGGGCAGCGTGGAGGTGGTCAGAGCTCTCCTGGACCGAGGGCTGGATGAGAACCATAAAGATGATCTGGGCTGGACCCCGCTGCACGCCGCCGCGTGCGAGGGCCACCGGGGGATCTGTGCCATCCTGATGGAGAGTGGGAGCATGGCTCGTGTCGGAGAGATGGACATCGAGGGACGGACGCCCCTCATCTTGGCCGCGCAGGAGGGCCACTGTGGCACGGTGAGGCTGCTGCTGGACCACCGCTCACCCATCGACCACCGGGCGTACGACGGCCACTCTGCGCTGAGCGCCGCCGCCCTGGAGGACCACGCTGAGGTGGTGGAGCTACTGATGAGGCGGGGCACGGACACGGACGTACGGGACGCAGAGGGCCGTCCGCTGCTCTACCTCCTGGTTCTGGAGGGACATCTGGACATGGCTGCCCTCCTCATAGAGAAAGGGGGTGTGCCCTTGGAGTCCCGGGACATGGAGGGGCGTACGGCGCTGCACGTGGCCACCTGGCAGGGCAACCTGGAGGCGGTGGGGCTGCTGGTGAGCCATGGGGCGGACCCTAATGCCCAGGATGGGGAGGGACGACCCCCCCTGCACTCTGTAGCCTGGCGCGGTCATGTGGCGCCTGGTTGTCTACTCCTGGAGGTCAGCGGGGTCAACGTGGATCTGGCCTGCCGCCAGCAGGGGGCCACGGCACTTAGCATCGCGGCTCAGGAGGGCCACGCCAACATTGTGGCTATGCTGCTGGAGAGAGGAGCCAACCCAGACCACATAGACAAGTACGGCCGCAGCCCCGTCAAGGTAGCCGGAAAGCGGGGCCACTTCACCATCGTCAGGATGCTGGAGAGCTACGGAGCCAAACCGTACTCAGGCCTTCTGCCCCAATCGAACACCCGGTCGCCCAAGTCATCCACTGTGAAGATCCTGTACTCAACCTGCTCAGAGAGTAACGAGGCTGGCGCCTCCACCTCCTCAGCCTCGGTCTCCTCAGCCTCGGCCTCCTGCTCCCCAGGTTCCACAGCCGAGCACTTCCACTCCATCCAGAGCTCCCAGACATCCTCCTCAACAGCCCACTCCCTGGCCACGGTGCAGACCGTCCCCGCTGACAGCCTGTCTTTCACCCAGCAGATCCAGCAGCACTCCCTCCCCCGCAGCCGATTTCGCCATTCCACCCTGCCTCCGCCAGACTCCGCCCATGGCAGCCTGCACAGCAGCAGCCGCAGGGCCCGATGCCCTAAGGCCAGCCCTCCTCCACCCACCCTCTGCACAGTCACGGCCACGGTACATGACTCTGAGCAGCCTTACAAAGGCTGCCCAATAGGGTTCGACTATCCCAGTAAACACAAACCCCCCTGCCTGATCCAGGAGGAGAGGTCTCAGTACGAAGGGGGGAGGTGGAACTCTGTCATGGCTTCTCTAGGGGTGACGCCTGGACAAGATGGCCCCAAAAACAGGAACTGTCTCCCTATGGGCTACCCTTACGAGCTCCAGAGCCCGGCCCAGAGAGAGACACGGGAGGAGAACCAGAAGATGTCTATAAAGTCCAGTAGTGCCTTATCTGCTGCCTGCATGGTGGTCATGACGACCACGGACCCCCAGCTCAACCTGAAACAGGCTATCAAGCTGCAGTTTGAAGGGCCCACCAGCGCTGCCTTATACAAGAGGGAGTGAACTACTGACACCTACGGTGAGTACCTGTCTATCACAGAAGAAAGAAAGGGAGTAGACTAAGTTTAACACTAGCATTAAGGAAAGGGACTAAGGGACCCCGGTGTGTAGGCAATCATTCATTGTGTGAGTCTTCAGGAGATGCTGAGTGTGGAGTGCTGTTATGTCAGAAATCAATTCTCACCCACCTCCTACTCAAAAACACAACTCCAGTTGGCCGTACTTTCTGTCCATTCGGTCCATTTTATATTTGATCATATTGATCTTCCCCACAGTGAAAGTCAAGTCTGCAGTGGTATTATGTAAAACCGCCTTTAAACCCAGAATTGGTCCATTACACGTGGCCTCTCAAGGATGGCACCATAAAACCATAAAACCAGCAGCCACTGTGTCCTGTCGGCAGTGTCCTGTCGGCAGTGTCCTGTCCGCAGTGTCCTGTTCTTTCATGTGGTACATTTGGAGGAATGTTTGGAATTTTAATGACAGCATTCTCTGTTTTAGGTTCTAAGTGGACGAGGGACATTTTCACAGTGAATAAGGCTCTTACAGGGCAGATGATCTCTCCCTCTACCCTCTGGTCATCCCCCCCTCTCCACTCCTCCACCCTAAGCAGAAAAGATGAGAGAGAGGAAGGGATATTTCTGCTCCACCCTCTGGTCATCCCCCCCTCTCTGCTCCACCCTCTGGTCATCCCACCCTCTCCGCTCCACCATCAGCAGAGAAGATGCAGAGAGGGATATCTCCGCTCTACCCTCAGCAGAGAAGATGAGAGAGAGGAAGGGATATCTCTGCTCCACCCTCTGGTCATCCCCCCCTCTCCGCTCCACCATCAGCAGAGAAGATGCAGAGAGGGATATCTCTGCTCCACCCTCTGGTCATCCCACCCTCTCTGCTCCACCCTCAGCAGAGAAGATGAGAGAGAGGAAGGGATATCTCTCTGCTCCACCCTCTGGTCATCCCACCCTCTCCGCTCCACCCTCAGCAGGGAAGATGAGAGAGAGGAAGGGATATCTCTGCTCCACCCTCTGGTCATCCCACCCTCTCCGCTCCACCCTCAGCAGAGAAGATGAGAGAGAGGAAGGGATATCTCTGCTCCACCCTCTGGTCATCCCACCCTCTCCGCTCCACCCTCAGCAGAGAAGATGAGAGAGAGGAAGGGATATCTCTCTGCTCCACCCTCTGGTCATCCCACCCTCTCCTCTCCACCCTCAGCAGGGAAGATGAGAGAGGAAGAGATCTCTCCAGTCCACCCTCTGGTCATCCCACCCAAGGCTGTAACTAGGGTTTTGAGTTTAAGTGAGGTTCTGGAAGAGGGGGGGGGGGGGGGGGGGGGGGTCGTGAAGCTCATTACCTTGAAATGCTATTTGGAGAACAACCCATCATTAACCCCTCGGCTGCTTCATTCACCTCAGGCCATCTGTAAACACCGAGGCCATTAGCTATACAGTTGTAATGTCATACCTCTGAAAGGGGGGAGTTATGAGAGAAGGTTTAACACTGACACGTAGCATCAGCGACAAAATGAAAACGTCTGACATTTTTAGAGTTGTGTTGTTTGCATTTTAATGTTGGACGATATGGAAGATAGGCCATGTGGAGACATTCATATTTATTTTTTGCTTGTTCGATAAGGCTAGTACAGATTTTCTCACGGGGCCCTTGACCCCAAGTTTGGGAACCACTGTGCTAACCGCTCTGTCTGCCTCCTCTCTGTCTGCCTCCTCTCTGTCTGCCTCCTCTCTGTCTGCCTCCTCTCTGTCTGCCTCCTCTCTGTCTGCCTCCTCTTCTTCTTTCTCCAGAATGCATTGCAGTCTGCCTCAGCCTCACCACTGAGTGCCACATCACTGTCTGTCTCAGTAGCCTGCTCTCTGTAAAGTAAAGTTAGAATGAGAACTTAGTAGCCTCTTTTCTGCTCCTGCTGAGGTCAGGGTCCGTTTTAATGTTAGCTTCTTACTTCATCCTTCTAGCTGGCTGAGTAATACTAGCCAGACGCCTTCAACGTTACTGACATAGAAGTCTCTGCAGGGCAGACTGACAGATCTATAAGCGACAATTTACCAGTTGTGCACTCATTCTCCAACAGTCGGTTTTTGTTTGTTTGTCTTTAGACACAGCATGAGTCACGGGACTGTTCTAAAATGGCCAGAGACAGAGACAGACCAGAGACAGACCAGAGACAGACCAGAGACAGACCAGAGACAGACCAGAGACAGAGACAGACCAGAGACAGACCAGAGACAGACCAGAGACAGACCAGAGACAGAGACAGACCAGAGACAGACCAGAGACAGAGACAGACCAGAGACAGAGACAGACCAGAGACAGAGACAGACCAGAGACAGAGACAGACCAGAGACAGACCAGAGATAGACCAGAGCCTGAGACAGACCAGAGCCTGAGACAGACCAGAGCCTGAGACAGACCAGAGCCTGAGACAGACCAGAGCCTGAGACAGACCAGAGATAGAGACAGACCAGAGATAGACCAGAGACAGACCAGAGCCAGAGACAGACCAGAGCCAGAGACAGACCAGAGCCAGAGACAGACCAGAGATAGACCAGAGACAGACCAGAGCCAGAGACAGACCAGAGATAGAGACAGACCAGATATAGAGACAGACCAGATATAGAGACAGACCAGGGACAGAGACAGACCAGAGACAGACCAGAGACAGACCAGAGACAGAGACAGACCAGAGACAGAGACAGACCAGAGACAGAGATAGACCAGAGACAGACCAGAGATGGAGACAGAGACAGACCAGAGAAAGAACAGAGATGGAGACAGAGACAGACCAGAGAAAGAACAGAGATTGAACAGAGACAGACCAGAGATAGAGACAGACCAGAGACAGACCAGAGACAGAGACAGACCAGAGACAGAGATAGACCAGAGACAGACCAGAGATGGAGACAGAGACAGACCAGAGAAAGAACAGAGATTGAACAGAGACAGACCAGAGACAGACCAGAGATAGAGACAGACCAGAGACAGACCAGAGACAGAGACAGACCAGAGACAGAGATAGACCAGAGACAGACCAGAGATGGAGACAGAGACAGACCAGAGAAAGAACAGAGATGGAGACAGAGACAGACCAGAGACAGACCAGAGACAGAGACAGACCAGGTCAGAGATAGAGACAGACCAGAGACAGACCAGAGACAGAGACAGACCAGAGACAGAGACAGACCAGTGATAGAGACAGACCAGTGATAGAGACAGCTCTGTGACACATACATACTTGTCCCCTTTAGAAAGAAAGCCCTTATTGAGTCACCTCTAGTGCTGTATCTCTGTGGGCCCAACACAAGGCTGTGGGTTTCACCAGGGTTTGATACTTAACCAATCATGAATGGACTTCTTCAGAAGCAGAAACCAAACATTTCTACTCTACGATCAAAAGCCTTCATCAAATCCACCACAGTGGTGCAATAGAGTAACAGACTCTTATGAAAGGGCTCTTACTCAGACAAGATTAAATGGGCAAGCAAACCCACAACAACACACTCTCACAGGATTTAAGATTGGTTTTATGCCGGAGCACTTTTTCACACCCATGCTGTTTTAAAAGCAATGATTATACTGTCTGTATGAGGGCACTTACACTATATATACAAAAGTATGTGGACACCCCTTCAAATTTGTGGATTTGGCTATTTCAGCCACACCCGTTGTTGACACGTGTATAAAATCGAGCACACAGCCATAGACAAACATTGGCAGTAGAATGGTCTTACTGAAGAGCTAAGTGACTTTCAACGTGGCACCTTCATGGGATGCCACCTTTCCAATAAGTCAGTTCGTCAAATTTCTGCCCTGCTAGAGCTGCCCCGTTCAACTGTAAGTGCTGTTATTGTGAAGTGGAAACGTCTAGGAGCAACAACGGCTCAGCCGCAAATTGGTAGGCCAAACAAGCTCACAGAACGGGAAGGCCGAGTGCAGCAGAGCATAGAGAGTAAAAATCCTCTGTCCTCGGTTGCAACACTCACTACCGAGTTCCAAACTGCCTCTGGAAGCAACATCAGCACAAGAACTGTTAGTCGGGGACTTCATGAAATTAGTTTCCATGGCCGAGCAGCCGCACACAAGCCTAAGATCACCATGCGCAACGCCAAGCATCGGCTGGAGTGTAAAGCTCGCCGCCATTGGACTCTGGAGCAGTGGAAACACGTTCTCTGGAGTGATGTAAAGCTCGCCGCCATTGGACTCTGGAGCAGTGGAAACACGTTCTCTGGAGTGATGAATCACGCTTCACCATCCGGCAGTTTGACGGACGAATCTGGAATTGGAACGCCGACTGCGAGCCAGTTCTAATCGCCAAACATCAGTGCCCGACCTCACTAATGCTCTTGTTGCTGAATGGAAGCAAGTCCCCACAGCAATGTTCCAACATCTAGTGGAAAGCCTTCCCAGAAGAGTGGAGGATGTTACAGCAACAAAGGGGGAACCAACTCCATATTAATGCCCATGATTTTGGAATGAGATGTTCGACGAGCAGGTGTCCACGTACTTTTGTTCATGTAGTGTGTGATGCCTTGATCTTGGTCTTTACTGGGACTAATGTTTTGAACCTGGGACATGGCAGGTATTGTGTTAACCAGCGTGGAGTCTGGCAACATTTATCTCTGGCTGGCCAAGCCAAACAAATCAGCAGAAAACACAACTGACCTGCCAAGGCCTGACCTGGCCTACAGTCGACAGAAAACACAACTGACCTGCCAAGGCCTGACCTGGCCTACAGTCGACAGAAAACACAACTGGCCTGCCAAAGCCTGACACTAACCTACACTCAGCAGAAAACACAACTGGCCTGCCAAGGCCTGACCTGGCCTACACTCAGCAGAAAACACAACTGGCCTGCCAAGGCCTGACACTAACCTACACTCAGCAGAAAACACAACTGGCCTGCCAAGGCCTGACCTGGCCTACACTCAGCAGAAAACACAACTGGCCTGCCAAAGCCTGACACTAACCTACACTCAGCAGAAAACACAACTGGCCTGCCAAGGCCTGACCTGGCCTACACTCAGCAGAAAACACAACTGGCCTGCCAAAGCCTGACACTAACCTACACTCAGCAGAAAACACAACTGGCCTGCCAAGGCCTGACCTGGCCTACACTCAGCAGAAAACACAACTGGCCTGCCAAGGCCTGACCTGGCCTACACTCAGCAGAAAACACAACTGGCCTGCCAAGGCCTGACACTAACCTACAGTCAGTAACGCTGGTCAAACACTGGTTGGTTTAGACATAAACCAACCAGCAGGCTCAATACTCTAGCACACTGAGTGACACTGTTGGAATGGACTGCTAATGATGACTTGAAAAATAAATACAGAAAATAGATTAGAAAGACAGAGAAGAGAGAGAGAGAAGATAGATTAGAGAGAGAGAGAAGATAGATTAGAAAGACAGAGAAGATAGATTAGAGAGAGACGATAGATTAGAGAGAGACGATAGATTAGAGAGAGACGATAGATTAGAGAGAGACGATAGATTAGAGAGAGACGATAGATTAGAAAGAGAGAGAAGATAGATTAGAAAGACAGAGAAGAGAGATTAGAGAGAGACGATAGATTAGAGAGAGACGATAGATTAGAGAGAGACGATAGATTAGAAAGAGAGAGAAGATAGATTAGAAAGAGAGAGAAGATAGATTAGAAAGACAGAGAAAATAGATTAGAAAGAGAGAGAAGATAGATTAGAAAGACAGAGAAGATAGATTAGAGAGAGACGATAGATTAGAAAGACAGAGAAGAGAGAGAGAGAAGATAGATTAGAAAGAGAGAGAAGATAGATTAGAAAGACAGAGAAGATAGATTAGAGAGAGAGAGAAGATAGATTAGAAAGACAGAGAAGATAGATTAGAGAGAGACGATAGATTAGAGAGAGACGATAGATTAGAAAGAGAGAGGAGATTGATTAGAAAGAGAGAGAAGGAGGGATTGTGTAGCTAGCAATTAATAAAAAATCATGATCCGGCCTAATTACTTCCCTTTGTTTTTGTTAGTATTTTTCATTTTGTTCATATTTAACGGTATAATGGCATGATTAAAATTGCAGACATGGCGTAATTAATATCAAACACTGCTTGTGGTCGTGTGCCTTCATTTGTTTATTTGTGTGTGTGTGTGTGTGCGTGCGCACACACCTGTCGAAAGAGTCTGAGGTGTTATAGATAGCATGTTAATGTCACACAGACAGAGATGAAAAGAGACAAAGTTTGCTCACAGGCCAGCTACCATCAGGTCAGGAAAACTCAGCTGCCCTGATAGCTGGCGTAACTTCTTCAAATAGAGAGAGAGAGAAAACACAGCCTTAATTCCACCGACCTGAAGACAGGCCAGTTTGATTAATGCCAGTGAGAATGAAAGAGAGAGAGGGCTCTATTTCAACTAACACAATGGTAAATCTAAGCGCGGGCGGTAATGCTACAGGTTCAAGGGTGCGTCAGCATTTTTTGTTGTTGCTATTTTTAGTATCACATGTCTCGGTGCACATGTTGGCGTTGGTGAGATGAATAAACAACTTTGAAGAATTATACAACTTCAAATCAAAGTTTATTTGTCACGTGCTCGGAATACAACGGTGAAATGCTTGCTTACCAACAGTGCAATTTTAAGTAAAAAAAATAAGGTAATAGGTGAACAATAGATAAGTAAAGATATAAAAACTACAGTAAAAAAGACAGTGGAAAATAACAGTAGTGAGGTTATATACAGTAGTGAGGTTATATACAGTAGTGAGGCAATATACAGTAGAGAGACTATATACAGTAGAGAGGCTATATACAGTAGTGAGGCTATAACAGTAGTGAGGTTATATACAGTAGAGAGGCTATATACAGTAGCGAGGCTATATACAGTAGTGAGGCTGTAACAGTAGTGAGGTTATATACAGTAGAGAGGCTATATACAGTAGTGAGGCTATAACAGTAGTGAGGTTATATACAGTAGAGAGGCTATATACAGTAGCGAGGCTATATACAGTAGTGAGGCTGTAACAGTAGTGAGGTTATATACAGTAGTGAGGCTATATACAGTAGTGAGGTTATATACAGTAGTGAGGCTATATACAGTAGTGAGGTTATATACAGTAGTGAGGCTGTAACAGTAGTGAGGCTATATACAGTAGTGAGGTTATATACAGTCGTGAGGCTGTAACAGTAGTGAGGCTATATACAGTAGTGAGGTTATATACAGTAGCGAGGCTATATACAGTAGAGAGGCTATATACAGTAGAGAGGCTATATACAGTAGAGAGGCTATATACAGTAGAGAGGCTATATACAGTAGAGAGGCTATATACAGTAGCGAGACTGTAACAGTAGCGAGGCTATAACAGTAGCGAGGCTATGACAGTATCAAGGTTATGTACAGCCACCGGTTAGTCGGGCTAGTTGTGGTAATATGTACATGTAGGTATGGATAAAGTGATTGTGCCTATACGATAAACAGAGAGCAGTAGACTAAAAGAGGTTGTGTTGAGGCTTCAACGTCTTGGAATCAACTCAATTCCAAATGTTAGTCCGTTCTAGTTTTGTTCAATGGCTTACAGAAACAAAATAACAAAATGTAGACCTACTGTATCTTTGCTAAATACGTTGAACTTGAACCCATTTGCAGTCCACATTGTTCTAAGTAATTGAATGTCTTCAATAGTATTCACACTGATACAGGGGCTAGGCGTACTGTAAATTACATTACGGCTGAGGCATTGACATGCCCAAACACTGTCAATAAGGAAGATTAAAATAATTAATGATAAGGCATAAAAAGATAACTAATAATTCTAATCAAATTCTAAACAAAACGAAACAACAACCTGTTTTAAATAGGCTCGATCAAACTTACAGGCACCATCATTTCTCCCCCGTGGGCCTATAATATTAAAACAACGCAGACTATGGAAAGGATTTTACACACATCCAAACTTTTCACAGTAGCTGGACAAAAGATCCAATATAAAGAGAAAGGGTGTCCACTCACCGTTACACTGCTCCCAAATAGGCCTGTGTTTTAATGAACACGATCGGAACCATTTCCAGAAGTTGAATTGCATTGCGCTCCACAGACTTTGTAACCATAAAACCAGAAAGGTGAATCATTCTGCACTATCTTGAATAGACCAACATATGAGTATCCATTTTTTTTTTTATAGATGATTGACTGGAAAGGTATCGTCCAACCCATCGCGTACACAGGATGTAATCTTTACTTGTCATTCATTAGGAACTGATTTACACCGCTATCTATCATGGAGACCAATACTCAACTAACTCTCTCTATTGCTCACAGAACGGTTACCATCCTAGGACCGGTGATAGCAGCAGGTAGCCTAGTGGGGCGGCAGGTAGCCTAGTGGGGCGGCAGGTAGCCTAGTGGGGCGGCAGGTAGCCTAGCGGGGCGGCAGGTAGCCTAGTGGGGCGGCAGGTAGCCTAGCGGGGCGGCAGGTAGCCTAGTGATAGCAGCAGGTAGCCTAGTGGGGCAGCAGGTAGCCTAGCGGGGCAGCAGGTAGCCTAGCGGGGCGGCAGGTAGCCTAGTGGGGCGGCAGGTAGCCTAGTGGGGCGGCAGGTAGCCTAGCGGGGCGGCAGGTAGCCTAGTGGGGCGGCAGGTAGCCTAGTGGGGCGGCAGGTAGCCTAGTGATAGCAGCAGGTAGCCTAGTGGGGCGGCAGGTAGCCTAGTGATAGCAGCAGGTAGCCTAGTGGGGCGGCAGGTAGCCTAGTGGGGCGGCAGGTAGCCTAGCGGGGCGGCAGGTAGCCTAGTGATAGCAGCAGGTAGCCTAGTGGGGCAGCAGGTAGCCTAGTGATAGCAGCAGGTAGCCTAGTGGGGCAGCAGGTAGCCTAGCGGGGCGGCAGGTAGCCTAGTGATAGCGGCAGGTAGCCTAGTGGGGCGGCAGGTAGCCTAGTGGGGCGGCAGGTAGCCTAGTGGGGCGGCAGGTAGCCTAGTGGGGCGGCAGGTAGCCTAGCGGGGCGGCAGGTAGCCTAGCGGGGCGGCAGGTAGCCTAGTGGGGCGGCAGGTAGCCTAGTGGGGCGGCAGGTAGCCTAGCGGGGCGGCAGGTAGCCTAGCGGGGCGGCAGGTAGCCTAGTGATAGCAGCAGGTAGCCTAGTGGGGCAGCAGGTAGCCTAGTGATAGCGGCAGGTAGCCTAGTGGGGCGGCAGGTAGCCTAGTGGGGCAGCAGGTAGCCTAGCGGGGCGGCAGGTAGCCTAGTGATAGCGGCAGGTAGCCTAGTGGGGCGGCAGGTAGCCTAGCGGGGCGGCAGGTAGCCTAGCGGGGCGGCAGGTAGCCTAGCGGGGCGGCAGGTAGCCTAGTGATAGCAGCAGGTAGCCTAGTGGGGCAGCAGGTAGCCTAGTGATAGCAGCAGGTAGCCTAGTGGGGCAGCAGGTAGCCTAGTGGTTAGAGCGTTGGACTAGTAACCGAAAGGTTGCTAGATCGAATCCCCGAGCTGACAAGGTAAAAATCTGTTGCTCTGACCCTGAACAAGGCAGTTAACCCACTGTTCCTAGACCAGTTAACCCACTGTTCCTAGGACCTCATTGTAAATAAGAATATGTTCTTTAACTGACTTGCCTAGTTAAATAAAAGGTTAAATAAAAAATAAATAGCACCGCCTATTGGTTAGATGAGCCAGCATCATTTATCACTCCCCCCAAAAATCTGAACTAACTCTCGGTTAGTTTAACATTTTCAGATTTAACACCTACTGTATGAGTATTCCAACAACAATAACAGTAACCATTCTCATGGTAAGTAACTGGTAAGTAATCTCTTCACTTAGCATCAATAACATAACCTTCCAGTGTGTTTCTTATCAACTGAACAACTGATTCAATAATTGAATTGTCATTTCACATTTGTTTATTGGAAGCAAGGGTAGACTACCTTACTTCCTAAAGGAGACAAGGGCACGTTCCAGCCCATGAGAAACAAATATCTCCTTTACTTTCCAAACTCTCCAAAATGAGCTGGAGGTTTCCTAACTCTTTGAGAGCATCGCAATTCCCCTCTAGGTGAACGTTTGTTGGATTCCTTAACAAGTGCATTCTCCGTTGGTGGCCGTGGAGTACCTGTTTCCTGTGGTAACTCCTCGCCTGCTGGACTGAGTTCTGTGCTGCGTGTCACTGGCTCTGCGTAATCTGTTTCCTGTCTGCTGAACAGCTGATCAACGTGCCTACGTGCTCCTCTACCATCCCCCACTAGCACAGTGTACGACACAGGCCCTGTGATTTCTTGAACCAACCCTGGTATCCATTTAGGTCCATACTCAAAGTTCTTGCTATACACTTGAGTCTCTGACTACAAAACTGCAAGCTTTTGCATGTTTGTCATGGTAAGTTTTCTGTCCTGCTTGCTTAGCCTGCACCTTACTCTTTAGGTCTGGGTGTATCAAGTCTAAGGTGCACCTCAAATTCCTCCCCGTCATCATCTCAGCCGGTGAAAGTCCGGTGGTTGACTGTGGCGTGACACGATAGCTAAACAACACTCAGCTCAGTTTCGTCTCCAACGAGTTGCCTGCTCTCTTTTTCATTAGCTCTTTGAACATCTGAGCGTTTCTCTCTACCAAACCATTCGGGAGAGGATGGTGTGGTGTCCAAGGGACGTGTGTGATTCCATTCTTTGTCATGAGCTCCTTATTGTTCTCACACACAAAACACTGAGCTGTTGTCTGAAACAATCATCTCTGGAATGCCATTGAATACTGAAACTGTTCCTGAGACACTCCACGGTAGCAGCAGATGTAGCTGAGCTCATTGGATATACAATCGAGCCATTTTGAGTGAGCGTCTACTATCACAACAAAAACATCTTCCCCGTGAAACGATCCTGCATAGTCTATGTGTAGCCTTCTCCAGGTCTTACTGGGCCGCTCCCATGGATGGAGTGGTGCACTAGCAGGTGTTTTCCTTTGCTCTTGACATGTGGTGCTTGACTTGACCTTCCTTTCAATGTCAGAGTCCATATTAGACCTCCACGTGTAGCTCCTGGTCATGCCTGGATGACTCTGATGTAGCTACTCCATCATCGCTGTGTGTCCTCTCTGGAACGATGACACAGTGCTCCCCACATTACACAGCCGTCCTGGACACTGAGCTCGTGCCGTCTCTGTTTGTATTGAGCAAACTCGGGTCCCACATTGTGATCTGGCCACCTCCTCAAGTCACGGACCCTCGATAGGACTGGATCCTTCACTGTCCAGCTCTGGATTTGCTGGGAGGTCATCAGTGGGCTGTTCTCCTGGTCCAACATCAGCACTCGTTCCTCTGGAGGCGGACTGCTTGGATAGTCTGGGAGAGGGAGGCAGCTGAGAGCATCTGCATTACCATTGTCCTTGCCTGCTCTGTAAGTAATAACATACTCATACGCTCGTAGTGTTACTTCCCACCTCATTATTCTAGGAGATGCCATCTATGGCACTGCTTTCATTACATTCAACTGACTGATAAGAGGCTTATGGTCTGAAACTGAAACTGAAGCTCTCGTGCAACGATGTGTACTACTCCCTTCACAGAACAATGCAAACTGGCCCTAACCAGAATAGAAAGAGTGGGAGGCCCCGGTGCACAACTGAGCAAGCCTCAGTAACTGGCTTCACTGCCTCCTGTTATTGGTGCCAGCCTCAGTAACTGGCTTCACTGCCTCCTGTTATTGGTGCCAGCCTCAGTAGCTGGCTTCACTGCCTCCTGTTATTGGTGCCAGCCTCAGTAACTGGCTTCACTGCCTCCTGTTTTTGGTGCCAGCCTCAGTAACTGGCTTCACTGCCTCCTGTTTTTGGTGCCAGCCTCAGTAACTGGCTTCACTGTCTCCTCTTCGAAGTGGAATGAAAATAGACCGACACCCAGACCTGCTAGTCACAGTACTGAAGACAGAATAATATAATGTACAGCAAGTCACTGGTTCCCAACCAGGGGTTGGTACCTTTTCTGGAATCACCCTCCCGGATCCGGGATTACTGTCATCAGAAAATCTGACTAGCATAGCCTAGCATAGCGCCACAAGTAAATAATAGCATATAAATATCATGAAATCACAAGTCCAATACAGCAAATGAAAGATAAGCGTCTTGTGAATCCAGCCAACATGTCCGATTTTTAAAATGTTTTACAGCGAAAACACCACATATTTATTTGTTAGCTCAGCACAATAGCCCAACACAGAACCGCATTTTTTCACCGCAAAGATAGCTTTCACAAAACCGACAAATAGAGATAAAATTAATCACTAACCTTGAACAACTTCATCAGATGACAGTCTTATAACATCATGTTATACAATACATGTATGTTTTGTTTCGAAAAAGTCCATATTTAGAGGTACAAATCCTGATTTTACATTGTGAATATGTAGCCATGTAGCGCCAATCCAGCCAGAATAATTACAGAGAGCAACGTGAAATACATAAATACTCATCATAAAACATTTATGAAAAATACATGTTGTACAGCAAATGAAAGATAAACATCTTGTGAATCCAGCCAATATTTCCGATTTTTAAAATGTTTTACAGCGAAAACACCACATATATATTTGTTAGCTCAGCACAATAGCACAACACAGTAGCCACAACACAGAACGCCAAAGATAGCTTTCACAAAACCGACAGAGATAAAATGAATCACTAACCTTTGGACAACTTCATCAGATGACAGTCTTATAACATCATGTTATACAATACATTTATGTTTTGTTCGAAAATGTGCATATTTAGAGCTACAAATCGTGGTTTTACATTGTGAATACGTAGCCATGATGCACCAAATTCTCCGCAGAAATTTTGGACAGTCACGTAATCTAACTAAAAAACTCATCATACACTTTACTAAAAAATACATGTTGTACAGCAAATGAAAGATACACTGGTTCTTAATGCAACCGCTGTGATAGATTTAAAAAAATAACTTTAGTACAACGTACAGAATGCAGTATTGTGAGACAGCGCCCAGATAATCTCCGCCATGTTACAGCCAACATAAACCACAAAAATACGAAATAACATATTAAATATTCTCCTACTTTTGCTGATCTTCCATCAGAATGTAGTGCAAGGAGTCCTGGTTCCAGAATAAATCGTTGTTTGGTTTTAAAATGTCCATTTCTTCTGTCGAATTAGCAACTTTGGCTAGCATAATGGTGCTCACGTGTCCATGAAAGCTTGACGCACGGAACGAAAAATTCCAAAATTCACAATAAACGTCGAATAAACTGGTCCAACTCGGTTGAAAAATCCTACTTTATGATGTTTTTCTCATATGTATCCAATAAAGTCCGAGCCGGAGCATTTCGTCGTGTATACCAAACGCATTTCAGAAGACAATGTGCAGGGTCCCTGGTGCGCAGTGGATTACTGCCAAAAGAGCACGACCTGTCACTCCAAAAGCTCTCATCCGGTCTCATATCAAGCTAGACACCCCATTCAACATTCTACTGCCTGTTGACATCTAGTGGAAGGCGTATGAAGTGCATGCATACTCTTAAATACAAGGCAATTGAATAGGCAGGGCCTGACACAGAGACCCATTTTCAGAATTTTCACTTAAGGTTTGGAAGTTTGCTGCCAAATGAGTTCTGCTTTGCTCACAGATATAATTCAAACAGTTTTAGAAACTTCAGAGTGTTTTCTATCCAATAGTAATAATAATATGCATATCATATGATCTAGGACAGAGCACGAGGCCGTTTAATTTGGGCACGATTTTTTCCCAAAGTGCAAATTGCACCCCCTATTGACAAGAGGTTTTAAGTACCCCTTGTGGATAGGCTAAGAAGACTCATGAGACCATAGGCTTAGTGGTAAAATGCACATTAGTGGGTAGTTCAGGGGTACTCCAGGCAGAGTAAAATTCAGTTGGCGGTTCAGTAAACGAAAGAGATTGCAGTAACTCATACACAGTGCAAGTAGTGTGCCTCCTAACTTGTTGACAGTTGAAGCCTAGCTCTAAGAATAAGGGAAGTATTTTACAGTATCTAGCTAGCACATTTGGTTCCTTGGAATTTGTGGGAACGTATGTTTTTGGTTTCACATTGGTTGCGGGAACGAAGCCATATGTTCCCTGACTGGTAAAACGGAATAGGTTGCAGGGAAGTTCTGACAACGTTTTGCTTTGGTTCCTTCAAAAGTTTTCCTGGGAGGTTTTATTAACGCTCTGACAACGTTCTGACAACGGAAATTAAAGCTTTTTGAATAACTTAAAACTTTCACTGAATGATTCAATAAGACTTTTAATAACACTGCTAGCTTATTTTGGGTTAATGTTCTAACTCCAAGCACAGATAGGACACATGGAAATGCATTTCCTTAGACATGAATCATGCAAACACATTTATTTTTCATCAGTGAGATTCAAACCTATTATCTTATTTTTTTCTCTCCATGGAATTAGTCCACTGCGTCACCAGGATGGAGCATACAAAGAATATACTTTTAGTCTATTCAAACAGACCCCATTTCAAAGGAAACAAACGCTCTTTAAGATCAGGTGTAGCCAATTAGTGGACGCGGCCAACACACCTGAACACACTTAACATAGAGGACAGAGAGAGCTCTCCTGAACATTACTAAAGTTTTATTGTGATTTTTATGGAAAGTTATAACGTTCTCCGGAACACTTTGAAAACATGACTTCAAATAGAACCATGAGGAAACCTGTAGGAAACGTTATGCTGAAGTCCTGAAATTCCCAGAGGTTTCAATATTTTATTTTTTTAAATGCACTATACTTTGCGTGGGTTGAATGCTGTAACAACAAAAAATAAAACAAGTCCCATGATGGTGGTAACTGCTTATCACTTAATCATCATTTATTCACTTTACTTTAGTAAAATATTGAATATGTTGTGTAGGAGGAAGGAACCTGTCTTAAAACGTACTCTGAACTATCTGAGAACATTGCCAAACCATTTGGAGAACGTTCCTAGAACATTACCAAAATTTAAATGAAACATAACCATTTTTTAACTTTTAGGTAACCTTGTTAGTTATGAAATGCCCAAGAACATAAAATGTTTGTCAAGTTACTTAAATGTGCTGAGAATGTTCCAAAGCCAAGCAACTATCCGGCATCATTCCCAGAAAGTTGTCAGAAGGTTGCATGCAAAATTACCATATGACAACCACTCTCTCACCAAGCTGTAAGAAACACAAAAGGTTCTCTGAACGTTATGTGCTAGCTGGGTAGGAATTTGACTGGCCCAGTCTCCTTCCCTTTGCTCCAACAGAAGGGTTGAGTGGAAGTTGCAGACAGAACATGTGACTGGTACTGGGAACAGCTACCTATGAAGAAGCTGCAGTTTTTATTGGTCTTTTCCACCGGTTAGCTCCCCACTCACTACTCCAAGATCCCCTACGGCAAGACAGCTACAGTACAAAAGACAACCTGCCCACTGCCACCCACGTACATACATACTGGAAGCTCTGTCAATACACACATATGGTTTTTATTAAAGCACATAGTCACAAAGCTGCTTACCCGGATATATTGCTGAATTACAAAACAGCACACACTCAAACAGTGCCCAGTGAAAGTCTACACACCCCTTCACACAGCTTTTCACATTTTGCTGCCTTTGAATTGGATTGTTTCCTACAGATCTACACATTTTCACAGTGAAATATATTTTTTTTTATATAGAACATTTAATAAATACAATGTAATAAAACAATTAGAAAAAACAAATGATGTCTTGATTGCGTCTGTCTTCACTCCCCAGAGTTCATACTTGGTAGAAGCACCTTTGACAGCCATTACAGCTATGAAATATTTTGAATAAGATTCTACCAACTCTGCACAACTCTGCATAACTCTTAGGGCCGTATGTACAATACCGTTCAAAAAGTTTGGGGTCACTTAGAAATGTCCTTGTTTTTGAAAGAAAAGCCAAAAAAATAAATCCATTAAAATAACATCAATTGATCGGAAATACAGTGTAGACATTGTTAATGTTGTAAATGACTTTTGTAGCTGGAAACGGCAGATTTTTATGGAATATCTATATAGGTGTACAGAGGCCCATTATCAGCAACCATCACTCCTGTGTTCCAATGGCACGTTGTGTTAGCTAATCCAAGTTTAGCATTTTAAAAGGCTAATTATTCAATAGAAAACCCTTTTGCAATTATGTTAGCACAACTGAAAACTGTTGTTCTGATTAAAGAAGCAATAAAACTGTCTTTCTTTAGACTAGTTGAGTATCTGGAGCGTCAGCATTTGCGAGTTCGATTACAGGATCAAAATGGCTAGAAACAAAGAACATTCTTCTGAATTTGTTCTGAGAAATGAAGGCTTTTCCATGCGAGAATTTACCAAGAAACTGAAGATCTGGTACAACGCTGTGTACTACTCCCTTCACAGAACAGCGCAAACTGGCTCTAACCAGAATAGAAAGAGGAGTGGGAGGCCCCGGTGCACAACTGAGCAAGAGGACAAGTACATTACAGTGTCTAGTTTGAGAAACAGATGCCTCACAAGTCCTCAACTGGCAGCTTCATTAAATTGTACCCGCAAAACACCAGTCTCGACGTCAACAGTGACGAGGCGACTCCGGGATGCTGGCCTTCTAGGCAGAGTTCCTCTGTCCAGTGTCTGGGTTCTTTCACCCATCTTAATCTTTTCTTTTTTTTATTGGTCAGTTTTATTGTCCAGTCTGAGATATTTTCTTTGCAACTCTGTGTTGTGTTATGATGCATCTGTGATCTTTATCCTGGATGAACAGATATGCATTAGCAGGAGAGGTGCAGCATCTCTCCGTTAACAAACACATTTACATGAGGACACACAAACTCCTATTCCCACTGTGAGTAAAGGAAGCAAACAACACTACTCATAATTTATCACTCAATACCCCTCTTTATTTTTCATCCCAGACCCAAAGAGTGAGAAACAAACACCATTTCAATATATAGTAGGGCATAAATTGTAATGGATCCCATGGAACCCACAGACTGCTGTGTTGGGTATTTATGAGAGAGGGAGTGGGTTTCTGTCTCAGGGATGATTCTATAATAATAATAATAATAATAATAATAAAATCTATTTAGCAGACTTGGATACAAAGTGATTTTGTGCATATATTTATATTTCGTATACAATTTACGTATGGGTGGCCCTGGGAATTGAACCCTCTATCCTGGAGTTGCCAACTGAGCCTCCTCTCTAGCCTCTGGAGAAAAACAGCACTGGCAGGAAGATGTACAGTCTCAAAATCCCATTCACCCCCTGCAGACAGACAATGATTGTCCATGGTGGGTGTAGAGCAGCAGTACACCTGCAATCACGGCACTTTACATTCCAGCAGAGGTGCACTTTTCCATAAAAGTGACGTTTAAATATTACTTTTGCAAATCACATCGCTTTGCATTTTACATCTCCAGCAGAGGTGCATGTGGAGGACAGGTGGAACTGGTTTGAATCTCATTCTTCACCCTGGCTGTGTGTCCCAGCTCTAAAACATGATGTTTTTACAGGATTTTCTCACACTCTCTCACCTCGTTCTTCACGGTCCAAATTTTTTCGAGCTTCACCTGCTCAGAAAGTTGTCTTCTGACGTTCGGAGGCTGGAATTGGGTCCATTTTTGATTTATATTTTTTACAGAAAAGGTCAAATCTGTCGGGTCAGACGAGTCTGTAGGGATTCCGTTAAGCCTACACAGTAAATCAATCATTTAGGGTGGAAGTGGGGAGTTGATCTGTGCACAATGCAAACGCTGCCAAAAAAAATGAAAAGCTAAAGTTGTATTGTTTAAATATGCAGATAATGTGCTAGAGAAAATGTGCTGTTATGGGAGAGATTTCAGAGAAAGCCTAGTAATTAAGTTTAAAAAGAAGATAAGCCACGAGACTAACTACAATAAAAAAGCTAACACAAAAATAACACACACTTCTTGATGTGTCATGATGCCTCTGATGTTTATTCTGGATGAACACATTAGCATTTTCACACTTTGGAGGTTAATCCTTAGTAACACGATGCAGCGGCTTCCTCTGTGAGACATCTTTCATATCGCAGACATTCAGAAACACACACACACACACACGAGTGAGGAGAGGAGTTGGACAGCAGAGTCATTGTTGGAAGTTACTTGAGTTATTTATCACAGTAAATCCATCCTAGAATGGAGAATACGCATGTGCTGTTTTTTTTTTGTTTTTTTTGTTGCTGTGAGAGAAAGACAAGCTGTGATTGAAGCTGAGTGGGAAGGGAGGTATACAGCCTCCAGCCTACAGGATTGTCACGCTGTCAGAATATAACGCCACGACAGTGTAGAAAATTATAGAACTGTTCCCCAGATTCCAGAAATACTAAGGACAACTGTGACAAGATTCCAGATAACTCAAGAACATATATATATATATATATTTTACACAGCAAACAGAAAATCACATTGAACAGGGAAATAGTACAAGAGTCTTCTCAACTTTAACAACATCTGAATGTAACGAATGGTAAGCATTTATGAGTAATCACATGACAGTGACGCTGATGACATCAGTTTCCAGTATGTTTGTGTTTACTCTGATTACAGTGCCCTTGGGAACTACTGTAAACTTTGATATTCCAAACGGTTTGATTCTAGGGAAAGACTTTATGAATTGGATTTTGATGTCTCACTGCTGACATCTGCAGGGCATGATTCAATCATGTAGGTTATCATCCCTAAGGGCTATAGACGGAGAACTTTGTAGACAGAGAACAGGCTAGCTGAAATTACAGGAAATAATACTCTACACTGTGTTACTTCAAAAACAGTTCACATTTGGTTATGGTGAAAAGACAAGTCTCAGCATATAACAAAGAAACATGAAGTCCCCTTCTCATAATTCTGTGGGAGTGTTATTGCTGCACCGTGTTCTGGTGACATCACTTGTACCGGTAGATCTTGATACAGTGGTGCATGCTGTCTGACACCACTAGATGCCCCTCAGGAAGCAGGGCCAGGCCTCGTGGGCTGCTCAGCCCCTGGGTGATTATAGGCCTGCCTACCCCCTGGGCTGGGTACATCACCACCCTGTGTTGCCTGCCCCAGTCCACCACCACCACATCTCCATCCCTGTCTATGCAGATCCCCCAAGGGTTGGTCAGGACAGGCCCCATGCCGGCACACACCCCCAGGACCCTCACTGTGTTCCAGCCCGGCTCCAGCACCTTGACGCAGGGCTCCCGGCCCGTCTCGCTACCCCTCTCTGACACGGCCACCAGGCCAGAGCTCAGGCAGGCAGCCACCAGGTAGGGCCTGTGGAAACCCGTCACCACTGTGCGCTCCAGCCGAGAGCCCGTCTTGGGGTCCAGCTTGAGGGTGGTCAGGGTGCCTTTCCGGATGTCCGCCACGAGGAACTCATCCAGCCGGGTCACCGTCACACCCCGGGGGGCCTCCAGCTCATCCTTGGCGGCGCCCATCCCCAACCCGCCGAAGGTCTGGAGCAGACGGCCGTGGCGGCTGAACACCAGGAGTGCGCGCTCCGCTGCGCAGCTCAGAGCGATCAGGCCCTTGGCGTTGACGGCGATGTCGAAGTAGTTCCGGCAGCGTCGGACGGAGCCCTCGGAGGTCGTGGAGGTCACCTGCTGGAGAACGTTCCCTCGCGGGTCGGTCACCTGGACGCGGGCGTTCCCACAGTCCACCACGAAAAGTTGCCCCTGGGGCGTGGCGTGGACCCCGCTGGGCAGGGTGAGGTCGGCACGGCCGGAGCCTTGTTTACCAAACTGACGGATCAGACACCCAAGCTGGGGCTGGAGATGGCCTCTTTCCTCTTCCATCTCCGTCAGAGCAGGCTCTCCTCTCTCCCCCCAGCCTCTCCCCTGCTGCTCCTGAGAGGCAGAGTCTATGACCGACATGGAGAGACACCTGCTCACCCGGCTGGTACTCTCTATAATCCCACTCTGCCTCTTGGCTACTGGGCCCCACACCCCAGAGTCTCTGCGCCCGGAGGGGCTCTGTAGACCCTCAGAGACGGTGTGTCCTCGGCTTAGTGTTGAGGGGATGGAGGTGGTGGTGGAGGTCAGGCTGCTCCTGTTCACCCTCCAGGCCCCCACATGCTCCCCCCTCCCACTGTTGATCAGTGGGCGGGTCTTGCGTGACAAGTCTGCCGCTGACTTGGACAGGCGGGGGTCGTGGTTCAGGGAGCCTCTAAGGCTGTGATCCCGGGGGGAGCTGACTATGAAGGTGTAGCAGGAATCCAGGCTGTCGGCTGGGGAAAGAGGATGACCAGAGTCCCCTGTGGGGCCCATTTGGTGGTCATCAGAGGACACGCTGAGGCACGAGTGAGGGCACTCTCTGGAGGTGAGGTCCATGCAGCTATAGCTGGTCAGTGGCTCCCTAGGACTGACCTTAGGAGAGGGAGAGCCCATTGTTCTGTAGCTAGGAGACGGCGCTCCCCTGGGGAACTCACTCTGTCTCACTCTGCTTCTGCTGTCTCCTCCATCCTGGCTGTCCAGGCTCCAGCAGGGACTGAGGCTGCTGTGCTCCAGTGAGGAGCAGGGCTCACGGCCAGAGACCATGACCAGGGTGCGTTGCTTCCTCTTGCTCATGACCCCGTAACCCAGCCGGCCGCCGAAATTGTTCGTCCTGTGCCTCAAGTCCTCTTCAGAGTTTCCGTTGCTAAGCGACGCGGGGACGGCCAGGAAGAGGTCCTCTTCTCGTGGTTGAGATATAGGGGACTCTATCTCCTCATCCTGGGATGACTCCCTATCAGAGGGCTCCTTCTTAGGAGGCCAGCGTCTCCTTTTAGTGGATGACTTCTTCTCTTCTCCGGACTCCTCGTCACTCCTGGCAGAGAGGCGGATCTTCCTGACAACCCTCAGGTTCCCACTGCCTGTTGGTGAGGTCACATCCTGCCCCGGCCCAGTCCCTCCATCGGGGGTACTTCTCACTTCCCCTGCACCCCCGTGCTGGGCATTCCCACAGTGCTCCCCAGAGTGTAGGGCACAAAACTGTCCCTCTGGCCCACAACCCCCCACATTAAGACAGAGATTGTGCTCCTGGAATCTGATCTCCCCGAAGGTCACGAAATTGGGCTGGGAGCTGGGTCTGAAGCTCACCTTCTTCAGGGAGAGGGAGATCTCCCAGGGCTGGAGGAGGTCGGCGACCCCTCTGATCAGGAGGTTCTGTTCGGGCCCCGTCTGGCCCTGACCACTTCTCTGGATCAGCTCCCGCAGCTGGGCGACCTTACGGAGCCTCTGGTCCAACAGGGCCTGACTAACGCGGGCGGCCGCAGCATTTTCCCTCTGCAGCTGCTCCAGCCTGCGCTGGGTGTCCCGGTGGTCCTGCTCCACTCTCTCCAGCAGACGCCGCTCCTCCCGTCTCGCCCCTAGTATGGCACGCTCTAGCCCCCTGCTCACTCCCTCTGTCTCAGCCACCTGGCGCTCCAGCAGCCGTCGCAGCTCTGTCTCCCCCCGGGCCAGGTCACGCAGGGCCTGGGTGGCCCAGCAGGTCAGGAGGGAGGGGGAGATGGGGGCTAGGTGGTCTTCCTCTGGGGTCTCTGTGTCGGACTGACCCAAGGGACTGGGGCTGTGGGGACGGATGGGGAACATAATGGCAGACCAAGGGGTGGAGGCTAGGGTGTCAGAGCCACAGTATGAGCAGGCCTTCCTGCTACCAGATCTCAGCCTTGCAACGAAGTCACTCCTTACCCTGAGAAAAGAAAAAGAAGAGAAAAAAAAAATCAGTTAAAATGTTTTGAATGCCTTTGACTTATGTCATTCCATAGCATGTCAACTAATTACTGCAAAATAATCTGAACTCGTACAGTATTGACCCATGATCTGTCTGACTATGGCTGTCACATACATTTTGGATTCAGCACGTAATGTGTGTGTGTGTGTGTGTGTGTGTGTGTGTGTGTGTGTGTGTGTGTGTGTGTGTGTGTATGTTGTTAAAGACCTGCAGCATCCTGTTCTTGTATAGCTGACAGACTCATTGTGACAGGCACCATATGCTGATCTCTCTACCGCAGGCAGACTCTTCAATACACTGTTCTCCCAGACACACAGAAAAGAGATATTCACAAACCTGCTGGACTTTCCTTACTGTTATCAACCAACACCATATCAACAGAACAGCAACATCTGTGCTTAGGGTTAGGGGTTAGGGTTAGGGTTATACAAAAATATAAACGCAGCATGTAAAGTGTTGGTCCCATATTTCATGAGCTGAAATAAAAGATCACAGACATTTTCCTTACACACAAAAAGCGTATTTCTCTCAAATTTGGTGCACACATTTGTTTACATCCCTGTTAGTGAGCATTTCTCCTTTTGCCAAGAAAGTCCATCCACCTGACAGGTGTGGCATATCAAGAAGCTGATTAAACGGCATGTTCATTACACAGGTGCACCTTGTGCTGAGGACAATAAGAGGCCACTCTAAAAATGTGCAGTTTTGTCACACAACACAACGCCACAGATGTCTCAAGAATGTCCATCAGACCGGTTGCCAGAGAATTGAATGTTCATTTCTCTACCATAAGCCGCCTCCAACGTCGTTTTCGAGAATTTGGCAGTACGTCCAACCGGTCTCACAACCACAGACCACGTGTAACCACGCCAGCCCAGGACCTCCACATCCGGCTTCATCACCTGGCGGATCGTCTGAGACCGGCCACCCGGACAGCTGATGGAACTGTGGGTTTGCACAACCAAAGAACTTCTGCACGAACTGTGCATGCTCACCAGACATTCACCCATTGAGCATGTTTGGGGTGCTCTGCATCGTTGTGTACGACAGCGTGTTCCAGTTCCAGCCAATGTCCAGCAACTCCACACAGCAATTGAAGAGGAGGTGGGACAACATTGCACAGGCCACAAACAGCCTGATCAACTCTATGCGAAGGAGATCAGGTCACAACAGATACTGACTGGTTCTGATCCACGCCCTACCTTTTTTTTAAAGGTATCTGTGACGTACAGATGCATATCTGTATTCCCAATCATGTGAAATCCATAGATTAGGACCTTATTTATTTATTTAAATGAACTGATTCCCTTATATACTGACTTACTGTTCATCCTGACAGAGAGACTGTCTAGTACTGTTCATCCAAGTCAGTAAAATAATTTAGTGTTCCGTTTATATATTTGTTTAGTGTATATAAGCCAATTAGTATTGTTCCATGGAAGAAATTCCACCAAGACAATTTACCCCCTGCATGCAGTTACACCTGTTGCCACACTGCAAACAGGACTGTATGCCTATGGAAAGATGATATACAGTCGCTGTTGAAAGAGACAGTAGCCTGCAAGAGAGTGGGGAAAAGAAAGAGAGGGAGGGAGAAGAACGAGAGAGAGGGGAAAAGAAAGAGAGAGGGAGGGAGGGAGGAGAACTAGAGAGGGGAAAAGAAAGAGCGAGGGAGGGAGGAGAACGAGAGAGGGGAAAAGAAAGAGAAAGGGAGGGAGGGGGGAGAACGAGAGAGGGGAAAAGAAAGAGAGAGGGAGGGAGGGGGGAGAACGAGAGAGGGGAAAAGAAAGAGGGAGGAGAACGAGAGAGGAGAAGAGAAAGAGGGGAGGGATGGAGAACGAGAGAGAGAGTGCATTGGCATTGAGAAATCTATTAGCATTTCAAATGGAGACAGAGTCAGTATCCTCTAGATAGAAGAGAGGGAGGTGAGGCTAGTCAGACCAGAGAGGGAGGTGAAGCTAGTCAGCCAAGAGAGGAAGGTGAGGCTAGTCAGACCAGAGAGGGAGGTGAAGCTAGTCAGCCCAGAGAGGGAGGTGAAGCTAGTCAGACCAGAGAGGGAGGTGAAGCTAGTCAGCCAGGAGAGGAAGGTGAGGCTAGTCAGACCAGAGAGGGAGGTGAGGCTAGTCAGACTAGAGAGGGAGGTGAAGCTAGTCAGACCAGAGAGGGAGGTGAAGCTAGTCAGACCAGAGAGGGAGGTGAGGCTAGTCAGACCAGAGAGGGAGGTGAGGCTAGTCAGACCAGAGAGGGAGGTGAGGCTAGTCAGACCAGAGAGGGAGGTGAGGCTAGTCAGACCAGAGAGGGAGGTGAAGCTAGTCAGACCAGAGAGGGAGGTGAGGCTAGTCAGACCAGAGAGGGAGGTGAGGCTAGTCAGACCAGAGAGGGAGGTGAAGCTAGTCAGACCAGAGAGGGAGGTGAAGCTAGTCAGACCAGAGAGGGAGGTGAAGCTAGTCAGACCAGAGAGGGAGGTGAAGCTAGTCAGCCCAGAGAGGGAGGTGAAGCTAGTCAGCCCAGAGAGGGAGGTGAAGCTAGTCAGCCCAGAGAGGGAGGTGAAGCTAGTCAGCCCAGAGAGGGAGGTGAAGCTAGTCAGCCAGGAGAGGAAGGTGAGGCTAGTCAGACCAGAGAGGGAAGTGAGGCTAGTCAGACTAGAGAGGGAGGTGAAGCTAGTCAGACCAGAGAGGGAGGTGAAGCTAGTCAGACCAGAGAGGGAGGTGAAGCTAGTCAGACCAGAGAGGGAGGTGAAGCTAGTCAGACCAGAGAGGGAGGTGAGGCTAGTCAGACCAGAGAGGGAGGTGAGGCTAGTCAGACCAGAGAGGGAGGTGAGGCTAGTCAGACCAGAGAGGGAGGTGAAGCTAGTCAGACCAGAGAGGGAGGTGAAGCTAGTCAGCCCAGAGAGGGAGGTGAAGCTAGTCAGCCCAGAGAGGGAGGTGAAGCTAGTCAGCCCAGAGAGGGAGGTGAAGCTAGTCAGCCCAGAGAGGGAGGTGAAGCTAGTCAGACCAGAGAGGGAGGTGAAGCTAGTCAGCCAGGAGAGGAAGGTGAGGCTAGTCAGACCAGAGAGGGAGGTGAGGCTAGTCAGACTAGAGAGGGAGGTGAAGCTAGTCAGACCAGAGAGGGAGGTGAAGCTAGTCAGACCAGAGAGGGAGGTGAGGCTAGTCAGACCAGAGAGGGAGGTGAAGCTAGTCAGACCATAGAGGGAGGTGAAGCTAGTCAGACCAGAGAGGGAGGTGAGGCTAGTCAGACCAGAGAGGGAGGTGAAGCTAGTCAGACCAGAGAGGGAGGTGAAGCTAGTCAGACCAGAGAGGGAGGCGAAGCTAGTCAGACCAGAGAGGGAGGCGAAGCTAGTCAGACCAGAGAGGGAGGTGAAGCTAGTCAGACCAGAGAAGGAGGTGAGGCTAGTCAGCCCAGAGAGGGAGGTGAGGCTAGTCAGACCAGAGAGGAAGGTGAAGCTAGTCAGACCAGAGAGGAAGGTGAAGCTAGTCAGACCAGAGAGGGAGGTGAGGCTAGTCAGACCAGAGAGGGAGGTGAAGCTAGTCAGACCAGAGAGGGAGGTGAGGCTAGTCAGACCAGAGAGGGAGGTGAAGCTAGTCAGCCCAGAGAGGGAGGTGAAGCTAGTCAGACCAGAGAGGGAGGTGAGGCTAGTCAGACCAGAGAGGGAGGTGAAGCTAGTCAGACCAGAGAGGGAGGTGAAGCTAGTCAGACCAGAGAGGGAGGTGAAGCTAGTCAGCCTAGAGTGTCACCACCAAACATCTAATACAGGTCCCCAAGTCAGTGACATTACTCCCCCTTCTCCTCGCCTGGAGAAATTAGACATCACTGAGGAGAGCCTGGCTTTGATATTTTATTCATGAACTACAACAAACTGACTATGAGAAACATCAGCGAAAGAAAGATGTTTGTTCTTCCAATCTGCCTGCCTGCTGTATTATGACAATAAGATGCCCCTGGCAACAGTCATGTGACGAGGAGATAACAGAACGATGCCCCTGGGAACAGTCATGTGATGAGGAGATAGCAGAACGATGCCCCTGGGAGCAGACATGTGACGAGGAGATAACAGAACGATGCCCCTGGGAACAGCCATGTGATGAAGAGATAACAGAACGAAGCCCCTGGGAACAGTCATGTGACGAGGAGATAACAGAACGATGCCCCTGGGAACAGCCATGTGATGAAGAGATAACAGAACGAAGCCCCTGGGAACAGTCATGTGACGAGGAGATAACAGAACGAAGCCCCTGGGAACAGTCATGTGACGAGGAGATAACAGAACGAAGCCCCTGGGAACAGCCATGTGACGAGGAGATAACAGAACGAAGCCCCTGGGAACAGTCATGTGACGAGGAGATAACAGAACGATGCCCCTGGGAACAGCCATGTGATGAAGAGATAACAGAACGAAGCCCCTGGGAACAGTCATGTGACGAGGAGATAACAGAACGAAGCCCCTGGGAACAGCCATGTGACGAGGAGATAACAGAACGATGCCCCTGGGAACAGTCATGTGACGAGGAGATAGCAGAACGATGCCCCTGGGAACAGCCATGTGACGAGGAGATAGCAGAACGATGCCCCTGGGAACAGTCATGTGACGAGGAGATAGCAGAACGATGCCCCTGGGAACAGTCATGTGACGAGGAGATAGCAGAACGATGCCCCTGGGAACAGCCATGTGACGAGGAGATAACAGAACGATGCCCCTGGGAACAGCCATGTGACGAGGAGATAGCAGAACGATGCCCCTGGGAACAGCCATGTGACGAGGAGATAGCAGAACGAAGCCCCTGGGAACAGTCATGTGACGAGGAGATAGCAGAACGATGCCCCTGGGAACAGCCATGTGACGAGGAGATAACAGAACGATGCCCCTGGGAACAGCCATGTGACGAGGAGATAGCAGAACGATGCCCCTGGGAACAGTCATGTGATGAGGAGATAACAGAACGAAGCCCCTGGGAACAGTCATGTGATGAGGAGATAGCAGAACGATGCCCCTGGGAACAGCCATGTGATGAGATAACAGAACGATGCCCCTGGGAACAGCCATGTGACGAGGAGATAACAGAACGCACGAATATACACAGTGGTGTGTATTTATGGATGCAAAGGGTTGCCAGGCTTCCCCCAAAAATTGACAAAAAATAATCTTTATCTTTCGTCTCTCCGTGTCTTCATAATTGTCCTTCAATTCGCAAGAGGCTGTGTGTCATTGAGAAAGCTTCCGAGCGAGCGTAACAGCACCCCTCTGTCTCTCTATGTGTAGGCCATCTATCTGATGCCGTTTGGTCCAAACAAGGATGACATTGTTTTTTTCATTTAACCAGACAATTCAATTTCATTTAACCAGACAATAAATTCTTATTTACAATGACGGCCTACTGGGGAACAGGAACAACTACCCCAGCCAAACCCGGAAGACGCTGGGCCAATTGTACGCCGCCCTACGGGACACCCAATCACAGCCGTGTGATGTGATGCAGTGACGCCTCTTGCACTGAGATGCAGTGTCTTAGACCGCTGCGCCACTCGGGAGCCCCAATTGTGAGTAATAGTGATGGACATTTTTTTGGATGGGTAGGCTACCATATTTGGCAGGACAATGACCATATGATTTGACAAGACAAATCATTGTTGCCACCTGTAGCATTGAATGCAAGAGAAAGCCAGCGAGTATTTGGCCTCTTGATAATAATAATAATAACCAATCAGCGTTGAGCTAAACTGAGTGCGCTCAACTGTGAATGGTTCTGGCGGACCAACAAAAAGCGTCAAGGGAAACCAGTTTGGATTTGACTTCACTCCTATCGCATCGATTCAAGAGAAATACGTCATTCACAGAAACAACTTAAATTGTTGCATCTCGTTCAGTTGTCCTCCGGTTGCTAGCTAGCTAAAATTGTCCCTTTCCTAAATTAGCCATAGATGGTGATAGGTATTTGGACTATGGTTTTACTTAATTCTCCGTACTGGCCAAGGATTATAACGTGGATTCTGACGCAACCATTAATTCATACATTGTGACCCTGAGAGGATGGACGTTCAATGTAGTAGGCTAATGTTAACTAGCTAATGTTAACTAGCTAACTAGCTAATGTTAACTAGCTGGCCTGGTGGATCGTTGCCCATGAAAGGAAGTTAGGCTTGCGAGAAAGCATTTTAGCCAGGTAGCCTAGGACAACAACACAAATGTAAGGCTGTACTGTATGACAGAGTCATAGACCATTTAGACAACATGAAAGAGGGGCGGATGGCATTGGTGTTTCTGTGCAAAGAGGGTGATTCAACATGTTTTTCCTACTTACACACTCACAGAACCATGGACAGCCACATCACATTTAGCTTACGTCGATTGGACTAAATAGTTTTTTGTATGTTTTAGTTGTCACCTTTTAGACTAAGCAGAGATGATTTGATGAAGTTGAAATGGTGCTGGAATAGTGGAGGCAGCTCCAGTTTCTTTTCTTTTTTTTTTCTGGCTTTCCCCAGTGATTTTACCTACTGATGCTACGTAGGAATAAATGATATCACTTTATAGACTTTGTTATAAAATATTACAATTATATTTCTTCTTCTTGGGCAAACCACGGTGTAGGTATAGAAATCCTGTCTGGGAAACACAACACTCAGCAGATGTTACGGTAGTGCCTCCGTGATCTTATCTTATAACACTTTGACGAGAGGAACTAAATGAGAAATCCTACTACAATCTCACCTCATTCAATTCTAAAATGGAAATGAAGCAAATAAAAACTCACTCATTTGAATAAAACTTTATGTAAATCAGCAGACACTACACCACTGATGAGCAGAGACTATCTCAGGTTATGTCAGGCGACTATGAGACAGCCATGTTTGCTAAGGGTGGGTGTCTGTCAGTCAGGCTATGTGGCAGTCGGCCTATGACAGCGCGAGTCCCTCTCTTGACATCACAGGGTTCTCCTTACATTACCACCCTACATTATAGATGAGAAGGTCCTGTTGCTGCAACATCATGTTGTGTGAGTAATACACACACACACACACTCTCTCTCTCTGACAGCCATACAGATGTAGGATCGTAATTTGATTACTTTTGTTGCAGAACATGTTCCTGCACAGCAGGAAATGCAAACTTAGTAGTGTATTCAAAGGTTTAAAAAAGCTTCTAAAGTTTGTATTTTCCACTTTGAAATGTCAGACTTGATTTGCTCTAACAAAAAAAATGTTTCAACCCCTACAAAAACTTTAATTAATTATATTCCACATTTCCTGTTGCTGCAGGATCATTTTCCTGCCGTAGCAAACTGACTCAAATTAAGTTCCTACATCTGTAGTTCTGTTGGTAGAGAATGGCGCATGCAATGTTAGGATAGTGGGTTTGATTCCCGGCACCTCCCGTATGTAAAATGTATACACTCATGGCTGTAGGTCACTTTGGACAATAGCGTCTGCTAGATGGATAGATATTATTTCATCTGTAGGCACAACAAGTGAGAGGAGAATAACATTGTAAATAACTGTCTCTTATTTGTACTTTGAACACTGTTTGTATTTTATTATAATTGCTTGTCCTTTGAAGCATGAAATATGAATATATTTAGAAACATTTAAACCTTAAAGACACATTATGCAGAAATCACTCTGCCATTTCCTGGTTGATAAAATTCTAATAATTTTCCTCATTTCATTTAATGTGAAATATATTTTCCATAACCAAAAATATTGCATTTTTAGCTGTTTGAAGCTGGTGCATAAAATCCTGACAGATGGTCAGGTGCTGTTCATTCTGACAGAGACAGTCTAAAGAGGCAAAAAACTAAATTCACACACAGAACAGAGCTCTTAGACTTGCTTTCAATGAGAATGACAGATCTATAACGCACATTTCTATGTGAATTTGGTCAGGGCGCCTTTAGTATATTTCACTAATTTAAACTAATACATAAATGGCACCATACCCCAATTACCATCGAATACCATAAGCATTTCATTAAGTTATATAATCTAAAGTCATGAACTGTCTGTCTTAAAAAATATATTATGATATAAACAGAATTACCTTACCTGTTCCTAGGTATCCAACACCTGTTCCACCCCCACACACTGTTGTCCTTTATGACCACTCAACTCTAACGTTCTCTCTCTCTCTCTCTCTCAACTTCTCTCTTTTGTTTTCTTGTTTGGTGTTGCTAGGAGACAGCCCAAACTCCTCCAGTTTCCAAGTCGGCACACAAAGTGAAGGAATTCATCTGCCCTGACAGCTGTTTACTTCTTCTTCTGTTTTATAGGTTTGTTTCCTTCAGTGGATTTGGTTTGATGAGGAGAGGGTAGTGGTTTGGAGAATGTTGATGAGAAGGACACGTCAACAGACGAGCATGAAACTTTAATCATATGATATGCAGGTACTAGACAGTCTGTCAGGATGATCAGTACTAGACAGTCTGTCAGGATGATCAGTACTAGACAGTCTGTCAAGATGACCAGTACTAGACAGTCTCTCTGTCAAGATGACCAGTACTAGACAGTCTCTGTCAGGATGATCAGTACTAGACAGTCTCTCTGTCAGGATGATCAGTACTAGACAGTCTCTCTGTCAGGATGATCAGTACTAGACAGTCTCTCTGTCAGGATGATCAGTACTAGACAGTCTGTCTGTCAGGATGATCAGTACTAGACAGTCTCTCAGGATGATCAGTACTAGACAGTCTCTCTGTCAGGATGATCAGTACTAGACAGTCTCTCTGTCAGGATGATCAGTACTAGACAGTCTGTCTGTCAGGATGATCAGTACTAGACAGTCTGTCTGTCAGGATGATCAGTACTAGACAGTCTGTCTGTCAGGATGATCAGTACTAGACAGTCTGTCTGTCAGGATGATCAGTACTAGACAGTCTGTCTGTCAGGATGATCAGTACTAGACAGTCTGTCAGGATGATCAGTACTAGACAGTCTGTCAGGATGATCAGTACTAGACAGTCTGTCAGGATGATCAGTACTAGACAGTCTGTCAGGATGATCAGTACTAGACAGTCTGTCAGGATGATCAGTACTAGACAGTCTGTCAGGATGATCAGTACTAGACAGTCTGTCAGGATGATCAGTACTATGATCAGGATTAGGACTGTTACGGTGAACGTATTACCGCGACACCAAATCAAATCAAATGTTATTGGTCAGATGCATACATATATTTAGCAGATGTTATTGCAGGTGTAGTGAAATACTTTTGTTCCTGGTGTTGGGTGGTCCTTTGCATGGGGTGATGTAAGTTTCCTTTAACAATCCAGTCTTCCAGATAGATGACACAGACACAGGAACCTTGGTATAAAACTCTTTAGTAATAAAACGCAATTGCAGACAGAGATTCACACACAGAATACCTCAGTAGTCTATAGTAAAGATCTTTGTGGCGAAACAGGAGACAACACTCTTTATACTAGTTGATGTGGATAACCTACCGTCAATCATATCTTAACATTGTTGCATTGGATTAGATGCAAAAGTATCAAAGATGAGAAAAACATGTCTCCACTGTGGTTTCTCAGCTCTACTATCTCGGCCTTGAGGCCGTGTGACTATCAGCAGGAGCAGGCCGTTCTCAGCCTGAGAACTAAAGCAGTACATCTCCATTTACCCAGTGTTTTCCCATCATTTGCGCATTGCAAGCATACAAAGGTTATCACATATATATACAGTAATCATGGCATTGGTGTAACCCCCAACAGTGCAGTAGTATCTAACAATTCACAACAATACACACAAATCTAAAAGTCAAATGATGGAATTAAGAAATACTTAAATATTAGATTGAGCAATGTCGGAGTGGCATTGACTAAAATATATGTATATACTGTATTCTATTCTACCGTGAGATAAGTAAAGCAGTATGTAAACATTAAAGTGACTAGTGTTTCATTATTAAAGTGGCCAGTGATTCCATGTACAGTTGAAGTCAGAAGTTTACATACACCTCAGCCAAATACATTTAAACTCTTCACAATTCCTGACATTTCATCCTAGTAAAAATTCCCTGTCTTAGGTCAGTTAGGATCACCACTTTATTTTAAGAATGTGAAATGTCAGAATAATAGTAGAAAGAATGATTTATTTCAGCTTTTATTTCTTTCATCACATTCCCAGCGGCTCAGAAGTTTACATACACTCAATTAGTATTTGGTAGCATTGCCTTTAAATGGTATAACTTGTGTTAAACATTTCGGGTAGCCTTCCAGAAGCTTCCCACAATAAGTTGGGTGATTTTTGGTCCATTACTCCTGACAGAGCTGGTGTAACTGAGTCAGGTTTGTGGGCCTCCTTGCTCGCACACGCTTTTTCTGTTCTGCCCACAAATTTTCTATAGGATTGAGGTAAGGGCTTTGTGATGACCACTCCAATACCTTGACTTTGTTGTCCTTAAGCCATTTTGCCACAACTTTGGAAGTATGCTTTGGGTCATTGTCCATTTGGAAGACCCATTTGCGAACCAAGCTTTAACTTCCTGACTGATGTCTTGAGATGTTGCTTCAATATATCCACATAATTTCCCTTTCCTCATGATGCCATCTATTTTGTGAAGTGCACCAGTCCCTCCTGCAGCAAAACACACCCAAAACATGATGCTGCCACTCCAGTGCTTCACGGTTGGGATGGTGTTCTTCGGCTTGCAAGCCTCCCCCTTTTTCCTCCAAACATAACAATGGTCATTACGGCCAAACAGTTCTATTTTTGTTTCATCAGACCAGAGGACATTTCTCCAAAAAGTACGATCCTCGTCCCCATGTGCAGTTGCAAACCGTAGTCTGGCTTTTTTATGGCGGTTTTAGAGCAGTGGCTTCTTCCTTGCTGAGCGGCCTTTCAGGTTATGTTGATATAGGACTCGTTTTATTGTGGATATAGATACTTTTGTACCTGTTTCCTCCAGCATCTTCACAAGGTCCTTCGCTATTGTTTTGGGATTGATTTGCACTTTTCGCACAAAAGTACATTCATCTCTAGGAGACAGAAAATGTCTCCTTCCTGAGCGGTATGACGGCTGCGTGGTCCCATGGTGTTTATACTTGCGTACTATTGATTTTACAGATGAACGTGGTACCTTCAGGTGTTTGGAAATTGCTCCCAAGCATGAACCAGACTCGTGGAGGTCTACAATCTTTTTCTGAGGTCTTGGCTAATTTCTTTTGATTTTCCCATGTTGTCAAACAAAGAGGCACTGAATTTGAAGGTAGGCCGTGAAATACATCCACAGGTACACCTCCAATTGACTCATTTAGCCTACCAAAAGCTTGCCATGACATCATTATCTTTTATTTTACAAGCTGTTTAAAGGCACACTCAACTTAGTGTATGTAAACTTCTGACCCACTGGAATTGTGATACAGTGAATTATAAGTGAAATAATCTGTCTGTAAAAAATATTTTGGAAAAATTACTTGTGTCATGCACAAAGTAGATGTCCTAACCAACTTGCCAAAACTATAGTTTGTTAACAAGAAATTTGTGGAGTGGTTGAAAAACTAGTTTCAATGACTTCAACCTAAGTGTATGTAAACTTACGACTTCAACTGTATATAGGGCAGCAGCCTCTAAGGTGCAGGGTTGCATAACCAGGTGGAAGCTGGCTAGTGATGGCTATTTGACAGTCTGATGGCCTTGAGACAGAAGCTGTTTTTCAGTCTCTTGGTCCCAGCTTTGATGCACCTGTACTGACCTCGCCTTCTGGATGATAGCAGGATGGACAGGCTGTGGTGGTTGATGTCCTTGCTGATCTTTTTGGCCTTCCAGTGACATCGGGTGCTGTAGGTGTCCTGGAGGGCAGGTAGTTTGCACCTGGTGATGCGTTGTGCAGCCCGCACCACCCTCTGGAGAGCCCTGCGGTTGCGGGTGGTTAAGTTGCCGTACCAGGCGGTGATACAGCCCAACAGAATGCTCTCAATTGTGCATCTGTAAAAGTTTGTGAGGGTTTTAGGGGCCAAGCCAAATTTGTTGCGCCTTCCTCACCACACTATCGGTGTGGGTGGACAATTTCAGATCGTCAGTGATGTGTAGGCCGAGGAACTTGAAGATTTCCACCTTCTCCACTGCGGTCCCGTCGATGTAGATAGGGGGGGGGGTGCACCCTCTGCTGTTTCCTGAAGTCCACAATCATCTCCTTTGTTTTGTTGACGTTGAGTGAAAGGTTATTTTCCTGGCACCACTCTCCCAGGGCCTCACCTCCTCCCTGTACGCTGTCTCGTCATTGTTGGTAATCAGGCCTACTACTGTTGTGTCGTCCGCAAACTTGATGATTGAGTTGGAGACGTGCATGGCCATGCAGTCATTGTTGAACAGGGAGTACAGGAGGGGGCTGAGCACGCACCCTTGTGTGGCCCCTGTGTTGAGGATCAGCAGAGTGGAGGTGATGTTTCCTACCTTCACCACCTGGGGGGGCAGCCCATCAGGAAGTCCAGGACCAAGTTGTACAGGATGGGGTTCACACTCAGGGCCTCCATCTTAATGATGAGCTTGGAGGGTACTATGGTGTTGAATGCTGAGCTGTTGTCAATGAATAACACTCTTACATAGGTAATCCTCTTGTCCAGATGGGATAGGGCAGTGTGCAGTGTGATGGTTGATTGCATGTGGATCTATTTGGTCAGTAAGCAAATTGTAGTGGGTCTAGGGTATCAGGTAAGGTGGAGATATGATCCTCAATTAGCCTCTCAAAGCACTTCATGATAACAGAAGTGAGTGCTACGGGGCAATAGTCAATTAAGTTCAGCTCCCTTTGCCTTCTTGGGCTTGGGTACAGGAACAATGGTGGACATCTTGAAGCGTGTGGGGACAGCATACTGGGATAGGGAGAGATCGAATATGTCCGTAAACACACTAGCCAGCTGGTCTGCACATGCTCTGAGGACACGGCTAGGGATGCCGTCTGGGCCTGCAGCCTTGCGAAGGTTAACACTCTTAAATGTCTTACTCTCGTCGGCCATGGAGGATGAGAGCCCACAGTCCTTGGTAGCGGGCCACGTTGGACAGTTCCCGATTGACACAGGTGATCAATCAACACACAGTCAGTGGTGAATGTTCTAGATTAACCAACAGTCAGTGGTGAATGTTCTAGATTCACCACTGTTAGTGTGTTGGTTAATCTAGAACATTCACCACGGATGGTGTGTTGGTTAATGTTCTAGATTAACCAACACACTAACAGTGGTAAATGTTGTAGATTAACCAACACAGTCAGTGTTGAATGTTGTAGATTAACCAACACAGTCAGTGGTGAATGTTCTAAATTAACCAACACACTGTCCGTGGTGAATGTTCTAGATTAACCAACACACTGTCCGTGGTGAATGTTCTAGATTAACCAACACACTAACCGTGGTGAATGTTCTAGATTAACCAACACACTAACCGTGGTGAACGTTCTAGATTAACCAACACACTAACCGTGGTGAACGTTCTAGATTAACCAACACACTAACCGTGGTGAACGTTCTAGATTAACCAACACACTAACCGTGGTGAATGTTCTAGATTAACCAACACACTAACCGTGGTGAATGTTCTAGATTAACCAACACACTAACCGTGGTGAACGTTCTAGATTAACCAACACACTAACCGTGGTGAACGTTCTAGATTAACCAACACACTAACCGTGGTGAACGTTCTAGATTAACCAACACACTAACCGTGGTGAACGTTCTAGATTAACCAACACACTAACCGTGGTGAACGTTCTAGATTAACCAACACACTAACCGTGGTGAATGTTCTAGATTAACCAACACACTAACCGTGGTGAATGTTCTAGATTAACCAACACACTAACCGTGGTGAATGTTCTAGATTAACCAACACACTAACCGTGGTGAATGTTCTAGATTAACCAACACACTAACCGTGGTGAATGTTCTAGATTAACCAACACACTGACAGTGGTGAACGTTCTAGATTAACCAACACACTGACAGTGGTGAACGTTCTAGATTAACCAACACACTGTCAGTGGTGAATGTTCTAGATTAACCAACACACTGTCAGTGGTGAATATTCTAGATTAACCAACACACTGTCAGTGGTGAATATTCTAGATTAACCAACACACTAACCGTGGTGAATGTTCTAGATTAACCAACACACTAACCGTGGTGAACGTTCTAGATTAACCAACACACTAACCGTGGTGAATGTTCTAGATTAACCAACACACTAACCGTGGTGAATGTTCTAGATTAACCAACACACTAACCGTGGTGAATGTTCTAGATTAACCAACACACTAACCGTGGTGAATGTTCTAGATTAACCAACACACTGACAGTGGTGAACGTTCTAGATTAACCAACACACTAACCGTGGTGAATGTTCTAGATTAACCAACACGCTGTCCGTGGTGAACGTTCTAGATTAACCAACACACTAACCGTGGTGAACGTTCTAGATTAACCAACACACTAACCGTGGTGAACGTTCTAGATTAACCAACACACTAACCGTGGTGAATGTTCTAGATTAACCAACACACTGACAGTGGTGAACGTTCTCGACATGCATGAGATTCACTCACAATAACAGGTGAAAGACGGAAAAAGCTCAATTCTAGGTGAGAAGCTCATCTGTTCATCAACTGTTCTGTGTGGTGTGTCAGAAGCTTAATTGACGAAATAAAGAAATATCATGACACAATTCATATGGCTAGGTAAAACATTTATAAATGAATAAAAACGTTCCCTTTATTTTTTGTGTGTTCCTTACAGATTTTTTCCCCCCATACATTTTTTTTTGATTTTGTTTCTCATGTTATATTTTCTTTCCCCTCTCTTAAATTATATAAAAATATTTCAGACATTCATTTTGCATGTGTTTCATTCAGTCCTCTTGATTAATTCACATGCCCCTGTATTTCTAAAAGACCCATTGGTTTATACATTATTTACACGTCAACTCAGTCCATCTCCCGTTTCAGCCTTGGCGTTAGGACACCAGAACATATTTGCATAGATTCCAGGAGAGATCTATCTGGGCAAGTCTATCATTTCACAATACAGGAAGAAAGAAAAGAAAAGTGAGAAAGAACAGCCGACAGACAATTTCCAGAAAATGAAACTTAAATCAAAATAGTTTGAAACTTAAATCTTAAAAAAAAAAAAAAAATATTACACACACGGATACAATACTGATGAGAACCATAAATCCATCCTCATCAGCTCATTGATTAGATAATCACAGTGAGATGTTCAACTCTCTTGTGGTGTCTTGCCATTTGGGAACAGTAACTACATCCTCTCCAACATAGTTTGAATATGACAGGCAGTAAATATAATAGGAAGTCAGGAAGTTACATCACAGGATCTTTTTCCAAACCTCGACTGCATGGCATTATGTGGAGTGGCTTGGCTGGCAGTTCCAGAGAGATGGCTGTATGAGTGAGAGATGCATGGCATTATGTGGAGTGGCTGGCTGGCAGTTCCAGAGAGATGGCTGTATGAGTGAGAGAGATGCATGGCATTATGTGGAGTGGCTTGGCTGGCAGTTCCAGAGAGATGGCTGTATGAGTGAGAGAGATGCATGGCATTATGTGGAGTGGCTTGGCTGGCAGTTCCAGAGAGATGGCTGTATGAGTGAGAGAGATGTGGAGTGGCTGGCTGGCAGTTCCAGAGAGATGGCTGTATGAGTGAGAGAGATGCATGGCATTATGTGGAGTGGCTTGGCTGGCAGTTCCAGAGAGATGGCTGTATGAGTGAGAGAGATGCATGTCATTATGTGGAGTGGCTGGCTGGCAGTTCCAGAGAGATGGCTATATGAGTGAGAGAGATGCATGGCATTATGTGGAGTGGCTTGGCTGGCAGTTCCAGAGAGATGGCTGTATGAGTGAGAGAGATGCATGTCATTATGTGGAGTGGCTGACTGGCAGTTCCAGAGAGATGGCTGTATGAGTGAGAGATGAATGGCTGAGGAAGACTACTGCCCCACACACACACACACACACACACACACACACACACACACACACACACACACACACACACACACACACACACACACACACACACACACACACACACACACACACACACACACACACACACACACACACACACACACACACACACACACACACGACAAGACAAAACCTAGAAAGAGCTGAACATGCTCACAAATCACCAATCAATACAATTGAAATAGTTGCATGAATTTCTTAAATTTACAATAAAAGGAAAATGAAAATGCTAACATGGTGAAAACACCTGATCCAGCTACTGGCTGTAGCCACCCCGAAACCCAGATGTATTTAACTCAACACTTATTATAGGATTGCGTTGTTGTGGATGGGGTTGCTTCAAGAGAACAGTGAACTGTCTAATAAAAGGACAGTGAAACGAACTCACACACCTTTAACAAGCAATTCTTTCACAGAAAAATATTCATACAAAGTTAAAATCGGACTTAGAGTGACTGATTTGATGTCTGATCAAATGAAATAGATAACGGTTAAGAGATAATCATTTGGTCATTGCCAGGGTACAGTTTGTGACCTTAAGAGGGGTCACCAACTGTAAAATCCTTTTTTCTTGCACAATGTATTGAGACAAAATAAAACCGAAACGAAAGGGACACATTGGAGGTGAACGAACAGACAGACAGAAGGTTTGGATGGACAGCTGAAGGGACGGATGGTGTTTTTGGAAAACACTGCAGTAATTTACTCTCTCCCTCCCTCCCTCCCTCTTCAACACAGAAACAGCTTGATTCTCTATTCTCAGTCTAGCACAGATTACCCAGAACCTACTTGTGGAACTAGCGACTTCTCATAGATTTTCTTGTTCATACATCTTTTTATTGAATTACTGTATTTTTTCCACTCTTCAAACATCTGTATGTAGCTGTTGAGGACTTGGGGAATATCGTCAATTCTGAAGATTCAATTCTGGAGAGTTATACATGCCCAGAATAAGAGTAACAGCGTTGGATATTAAGGGAACTACTGTAGCCACGGCTTTCATCAAACGTCAAAGTCAAGAGTCGTACCTGTCGACCAGAGTTTTGGCATATCCATGTAAATTCTGACAGATGTTCTGAAAAAAAATGGCAAAAACAGTTGTTTCACTGACAGATCAGAGAGAATGTTGAGCCACGTTATTGACAACATAGAGGCAGGGTTAGAGATGGACTTTCACATGCACTCATACACACACACACACACACACACACACACACACACACACACACACACACACACACACACACACACACACACACACACACACACACACACACACACACACACACACACACACACACACAAAAACAACCTCAAACCCTAGATTAAAAAAAGTTGAAAAAAAAGGAAATGAAAGTAATTAAAGTGTCTTGGCAAAGCTTCAAACACTGTGTGGGCGGCTAGCTTCTCAACACGACGCATACTAATCAATATTAGATCCACGGAAACACTGACATGGTTAAAGTTTCTACAGACTAGTTTCCCCAGAGAGAAGAAAAAGGTCACATCTTTAACTTGGTACCTCAGAATGACACCTTTTATATATGTATATTACCTATGTAAGGTTAAGTATTACTGTTTAAGACCGCATCATGCTTAGTTAGGCTAGCTCCAAGGTTATCATTAGCCTGAGTACCAGTCTCTTAGTTAGGCTAGCTCCAAGGTTATCGTTAGCCTGGGTACCAGCCTCTAGCGTATCCACTCCCTATACACAAATCAAATCAACATATTAATTGTCACGTACACGTGTTTAGCAGACGTTATTGCGGGTGTGGCAAAATACTCCATTTCATGTGCCAAAGATGGTAACGGCAAGGAGTGGAATGTTCGCTAAGAGAGACTAAACTGATACTGACCCTTAGGACTGGGACCCTATTCTCCCAGGGTTTAGAGAGCCCAAAAACAAACTGTGGAGCCTATTTCACACAACAACAGATTTGATGGACGGAACGTCAGTTTGGTTAATTGCAAACAGGAAACTAAATGTAGTCACATTAAACAAAATGTAAAGCTTTTGTAGAGGAACCAATATCTCCCGAGGTAAACACGGGTTTCTCCCAGTCTCAGACTACCGATGAACCTTCCCATCCTCTGTCCCACACTGAACCTTCAGAGAGGTAGACTCTACAAAGCAGGATCAATGAGTTAGCCAGCTAACTTTGATAAGCAACAAGAGGGGTAGACTCTACAAAGCAGGATCAATGAGTTAGCCAGCTAACTTTGATAAGCAACAAGAAATAACTACTGCTATTCTAATTCATTAATAAATCTAAACTTGGATACAAGTTTTGGTTGAGTTAATTAGACCATGCCAATTTCAAGGTTATCCTTCTATCAAAGGAAAACGTTTCAGAATATTTAGGCCTGGCTAACTCATTGATCCTGCTTTGTAGTACACACACCTTTAAGCACTGCAGTGTTTTTTATACAACAGAAACACAGCCTTTCCTATGACAACACCGGGTGCATGACCAACTAGACCGGCAACACCGGGTGCATGACCAAATAGACCGGCAACCCCGGGTGCATGACCAAATAGACCGGCAACCCCGGGTGCATGACCAAATAGACCGGCAACCCCGGGTGCATGACCAAATAGACCGGCAACCCCGGGTGCATGACCAAATAGACCGGCAACCCCGGGTGCATGACCAAATAGACCGGCAACCCCGGGTGCATGACCAAATAGACCGGCAACCCCGGGTGCATGACCAAATAGACCGGCAACCCCGGGTGCATGACCAAATAGACCGGCAACCCCGGGTGCATGACCAAATAGACCGGCAACCCCGGGTGCATGACCAAATAGACCGGCAACCCCGGGTGCATGACCAAATAGACCGGCAACCCCGGGTGCATGACCAAATAGACCGGCAACCCCGGGTGCATGACCAAATAGACCGGCAACCCCGGGTGCATGACCAAATAGACCGGCAACCCCGGGTGCATGACCAAATAGACCGGCAACCCCGGGTGCATGACCAAATAGACCGGCAACCCCGGGTGCATGACCAAATAGACCGGCAACACCGGGTGCATGACCAAATAGACCGGCAACACCGGGTGCATGACCAAATAGACCGGCAACCCCGGGTGCATGACCAAATAGACCGGCAACCCCGGGTGCATGACCAAATAGACCGGCAACCCCGGGTGCATGACCAAATAGACCGGCAACCCCGGGTGCATGACCAAATAGACCGGCAACCCCGGGTGCATGACCAAATAGACCGGCAACCCCGGGTGCATGACCAAATAGACCGGCAACCCCGGGTGCATGACCAAATAGACCGGCAACCCCGGGTGCATGAACAAATAGACCGGCAACCCCAGGTGCATAACCAAATAGACCGGCAACACCGGGTGCATGACCAAATAGACCGGCAACCCCGGGTGCATGACCAAATAGACCGGTAACACCGGGTGCATGACCAAATAGACCGGCAACACCGGGTGCATGACCAAATAGACTGGCAACACCAGGTGAGGTGCATGACCAAATAGACTGGCAACACCAGGTGCATGACCAAATAGACTGGCAACACCAGGTGCAGGACCATAGAATGCACGGCGCTCACACATATTTTGCTCCCACATGGCATTGATATTGGTCTTAATTTTTTTTCATTTATAAATAAAAACAATTAAATCTAAAATGATAAAACATGAACAGAGGTTGAAAATACAAATATCACAATCCCCTTTAGTTTTCCAGTACTCAGTACGGGGGGGGGAAGGGGTCCTTTCTCTTGTCACCCCCCCTTTTCCAGACCACCTCCTCTCCCCGCTCCCTGTTAAAATCTCACAAGCTGAGGTGATGAGTTTAAAAACAAAAAAAAGGTTTGTCTTCTTGAGATGCTCTGAGCCCATTGGTCAGTTCCCTTCCTGTTGTGTCCACTACAGTGGAGACGATAAAAAGCGGAATATCAGAGTTTACTTAAACCAGTTTCAACGCTCCGCAAATTCTGTACCGAACAGGGAAAATTTAAGGTTGTGGGTCTTTTTTTTGTTGTTGTCAGATTTTCTAAAAGACGGAAGCTTTAACATGTCTGATGAGCATCATTCACTAGAGGGGAGAGTGGAAAGAGCGGACTCTGCACCATGTACATATGTGGTGCTGCTCTACACTACCACCCTGCTATGGACTCTACAGACCCCTCTCCAAGATCTATTGACATTTAGTGTGTGTGTATATATATATATATTCCATTTCCATTCTTGATTTCACATTGTCCGAATGAACTGTCCCCCCTCCCTCTCGTCTCTTCACTGCAGCGCTCAGCCCCATCAGTGGTCCACTTTGCCCCCTGCAGGTGGAAGGGAGTAAATGGCAGCTGTACCATGAGGTCAGGGCCCACGGTCACAGTGTCCTAGAGAAGGAGGGCTGATCTAGGATCTGTCCCATATATGGTCACAGTGTCCTAGAGAAGGAGGGCTGATCTAGGATCTGTCCCATATATGGTCACAGTGTCCTAGAGAAGGAGTGCTGATCTAGGATCTGTCCATACATGGTCACAGTGTCCTAGAGAAGGAGTGCTGATCTAGGATCTGTCCCATATATGGTCACAGTGTCCTAGAGAAGGAGTGCTGATCTAGGATCTGTCCATACATGGTCACAGTGTCCTAGAGAAGGAGTGCTGATCTAGGATCTGTCCATACATGGTCACAGTGTCCTAGAGAAGGAGTGCTGATCTAGGATCTGTCCCATATATGGTCACAGTGTCCTAGAGAAGGAGTGCTGATCTAGGATCTGTCCATACAATCTTATTCATTATGATGTAAAAGTCTAAACCGATGCTAGTTCACCGTCAGTCTACCTGTCCTCTCCTAACCACTGTCTCGTGTCAGTCTACCTGTCCTAACCACTGTCTCGTGTGTCAGTCTACCTGCCCTCTCCTAACCACTGTCTTGTGTCAGTCTACCTGTCCTAACCACTGTCTCGTGTGTCAGTCTACCTGCCCTAACCACTGTCTCGTGTGTCAGTCTACCTGTCCTCTCCTAACCACTGTCTCGTGTCAGTCTACCTGTCTGATTCTAACCACTGTCTCGTGTGTCAGTCTACCTGCCCTCTCCTAACCACTGTCTCGTGTGTCAGTCTACCTGCCCTAACCACTGTCTCGTGTGTCAGTCTACCTGTCTGATTCTAACCACTGTCTTGTGTCAGTCTACCTGTCTGATTCTAACCACTGTCTTGTGTCAGTCTACCTGTCTGATTCTAACCACTGTCTCGTGTCAGTCTACCTGTCTGATTCTAACCACTGTCTCGTGTCAGTCTACCTGTCTGATTCTAACCACTGTCTCGTGTCAGTCTACCTGTCTGATTCTAACCACTGTCTCGTGTCAGTCTACCTGTCTGATTCTAACCACTGTCTTGTGTCAGTCTACCTGTCTGATTCTAACCACTGTCTTGTGTCAGTCTACCTGTCTGATTCTAACCACTGTCTCGTGTCAGTCTACCTGTCCTATAATAACCACTGTCTCTTGTGTCAGTCTACCTGTCTGATTCTAACCACTGTCTTGTGTCAGTCTACCTGTCCTATAATAACCACTGTCTCTTGTGTCAGTCTACCTGTCTGATTCTAACCACTGTCTCGTGTCAGTCTACCTGTCCTATAATAACCACTGTCTCTTGTGTCAGTCTACCTGCCCGATTCTAACCACTGTCTTGTGTCAGTCTACCTGTCCGATTCTAACCACTGTCTTGTGTCAGTCTACCTATCCGATTCTAACCACTGTCTCGTGTCAGTCTACCTGTCCTATAATAACCACTGTCTCTTGTGTCAGTCTACCTGTCCGATTCTAACCACTGTCTCGTGTCAGTCTACCTGTCCTATAATAACCACTGTCTTGTGTCAGTCTACCTGTCTGATTCTAACCACTGTCTTGTGTCAGTCTACCTGTCCGATTCTAACCACTGTCTCGTGTCAGTCTACCTGTCCTATAATAACCACTGTCTCTTGTGTCAGTCTACCTGTCCTAACCACTGTCTCTTGTGTCAGTCTACCTGTCTGATTCTAACCACTGTCTTGTGTCAGTCTACCTGTCTGATTCTAACCACTGTCTTGTGTCAGTCTACCTGTCTGATTCTAACCACTGTCTTGTGTCAGTCTACCTGTCCGATTCTAACCACTGTCTTGTGTCAGTCTACCTGTCCGATTCTAACCACTGTCTCGTGTCAGTCTACCTGTCCGATTCTAACCACTGTCTTGTGTCAGTCTACCTGTCCTATAATAACCACTGTCTCTTGTGTCAGTCTACCTGTCCGATTCTAACCACTGTCTTGTGTCAGTCTACCTGTCCGATTCTAACCACTGACTGTCTTGTGTCAGTCTACCTGTCCGATTCTAACCACTGTCTTGTGTCAGTCTACCTGTCCTATAATAACCACTGTCTCTTGTGTCAGTCTACCTGTCCGATTCTAACCACTGTCTTGTGTCAGTCTACCTGTCCTATAATAACCACTGTCTCTTGTGTCAGTCTACCTGTCCTATCCTAATCAGTCTGTATGTCCTATCTGTCTATCCTATCCTGTCGGTCTGTCGTCAGTCTACCTGTCCTGTCTGTCTTGTGGCAGTCTACCTGTCCTATCCTAATCAGTGTACCTGCCCTGTCTGTTTTTTGTGTCAGTCTACCGGTCATATCCTGTCTGTCTGTCGGTCTACCTGTCATATCCTGTCTGTCTGTGTCAGTCTACCTGCCCTATCCTAACCCCTGTCTGTCTTTTAGATGCTTTGTGGAGACAGGCCCAGACGTCATGTACACTAGATTTAACAACGGTGGAAAAACTAACTCCAGACAACGCTTACAACCAATCCAATGCTTCTCAATCTTCTGGGAGGAGGGTTGAAATCAGGTTGCGACCTTTAGTGTCACTCTGGAGGAAGGGCAAGGAGACAGCATCACTCCTCAGTGCCGTGGCTCTGGAGGAAGGGCAAGGAGACAGACAGCATCACTCCTCAGTGTCGTGGCTCTGGAGGAAGGGCAAGGAGACAGCATCACTCCTCAGTGTCGTGTCTCTGGAGGAAGGGCAAGGAGACAGACAGCATCACTCCTCAGTGTCGTGGCTCTGGAGGAAGGGCAAGGAGTCAGACAGCATCACTCCTCAGTGTCGTGTCTCTGGAGGAAGGGCAAGGAGACAGACAGCATCACTCCTCAGTGTCGTGGCTCTGGAGGAAGGGCAAGGAGTCAGACAGCATCACTCCTCAGTGTCGTGTCTCTGGAGGAAGGGCAAGGAGACAGACAGCATCACTCCTCAGTGTCGTGTCTCTGGAGGAAGGGCAAGGAGTCAGACAGCATCACTCCTCAGTGTCGTGTCTCTGGAGGAAGGGCAAGGAGACAGACAGCATCACTCCTCAGTGTCGTGGCTCTGGAGGAAGGGCATGGAGACAGACAGCATCACTCCTCAGTGTCGTGTCTCTGGAGGAAGGGCATGGAGACAGACAGCATCACTCCTCAGTGTCGTGGCTCTGGAGGAAGGGCATGGAGACAGACAGCATCACTCCTCAGTGTCGTGGCTCTGGAGGAAGGGCAAGGAGTCAGACAGCATCACTCCTCAGTGTCGTGTCTCTGGAGGAAGGGCAAGGAGACAGACAGCATCATTCCTCAGTGTCGTGGCTCTGGGGGAAGGGCAAGGAGTCAGACAGCATCACTCCTCAGTGTCGTGTCTCTAGAGGAAGGGCAAGGAGACAGCATCACTCCTCAGTGTCATGGCTCTGGAGGAAGGGCATGGAGACAGACAGCATCATTCCTCAGTGTCGTGGCTCTGGAGGAAGGGCAAGGAGCCAGACAGCATCACTCCTCAGTGTCGTGTCTCTAGAGGAAGGGCAAGGAGACAGCATCACTCCTCAGTGTCGTGGCTCTGGAGGAAGGGCAAGGAGACAGACAGCATCATTCCTCAGTGTCGTGGCTCTGGAGGAAGGGTAAGGAGCCAGACAGCATCACTCCTCAGTGTCGTGTCTCTAGAGGAAGGGCAAGGAGACAGCATCACTCCTCAGTGTCGTGGCTCTGGAGGAAGGGCAAGGAGCCAGACAGCATCACTCCTCAGTGTCGTGTCTCTAGAAGAAGGGCAAGGAGACAGCATCACTCCTCAGTGTCGTGGCTCTGGAGGAAGGGAATGGAGTCAGCATCACTCCTCAGTGTCGTGGCTCTGGAGGAAGGGCAAGGAGACAGCATCACTCCTCTGTGTCGTGGCTCTGGAGGAAGGGCATGGAGACAGACAGCATCACTCCTCAGTGTCGTGGCTCTGGAGGAAGGGCATGGAGACAGACAGCATCACTCCTCAGTATCGTGGCTCTGGAGGAAGGGCATGGAGACAGCGTGCTCCTGGGCCAGAGCGGCCAGCTCCTTGAGGAACTCAGAGAAGATGACGGCGCAGTAGACGGCGTTCTTCACCCTCAGAGCCTCTGCCTGCTTCTCCAGCCCCGACGCCCCTGACCCGCCCCGGAACAGGGCACTGTGCAGCGATTGGCCGCCGTCTCGTACGTGGGCCAGGGCGAGCTGGGCGGCGTGGCGTGCCCGCGTGGGGCTGTTGGTGTGGCGAAGGATCAGGTCGCCTAGTGAGGGTTTCCGGCTCTTCACTGGAGAATAGATAGAGACACAGCATGTGATTAGGACAGGACAGGTAGACTGCCACCAGACAGACAGGACAGGTAGACTGCCACCAGACAGACAGGACAGGTAGACTGCCACCAGACAGACAGGACAGGTAGACTGCCACCAGACAGACAGGACAGGTAGACTGCCACCAGACAGACAGGACAGGTAGACTGCCACCAGACAGACAGGACAGGTAGACTGCCACCAGACAGACAGGACAGGTAGACTGCCACCAGACAGACAGGACAGGTAGACTGCCACCAGACAGACAGGACAGGTAGACTGACACCAGACAGACAGGTACACTGACAAAAGACACATGATAGGACAGGTAGACTGACAAAGACAGGATAGGTACACTGACAAAAGACAGACAGGATAGGACAGGTAGACTGACAGACAGGATAGGCGGATGGACACCACAGACAGTGGTTAGGATAGGACAGGTACCCTGACAAAAGACACATGATAGGACAGGGAAACTGACACAGACAGGATAGGACAGATAGACTGACAAATACATACAGACATACAGTGGTTAGGACATGTAGACTTACACGACAGGCAGTGGTTAGGATAGGACAGGTAGAATGACCCAACAGACAGATAGTCGCTGGGTCAGTCTACCTGTCCTAACCACTGCCTGTCGGGTCAGTCTACCTGTCCTAACCACTGTCTGTCGGGCCAGTCTACCTGCCCTATCCTGTCTGTCATTCTACCTGTCCATCTTTTGTCAGAAGACCTGTTCTATCCTAACCAATGTCTGTTGGGTCAGTCTACCTGTCCTATCCTAACAGACAGACAGGATAGGACAAGTAGACTGACAATACAGAAAGGATAGGACAGGGAGACTGACAAAAGATGGACAGGTAGAATGACAGACAGGATAGGACAGGTGAGACAACGGGATAGCTGGACTGACACAAAATACACACAAAATACAGAAAGGATAGGACAGGTAGACTGACGCAACAGACATTGGTTAGGATGGGACAGGTAGACTGACAAAAGACAGACAGGTAGACGGGACAGGACGACTGACAACAGGCAGGATAGGACAGGTAGACTGACAACAGACAGGCAGGATAGGACAGGTAGACTGACAACAGACAGGCAGGATAGGACAGGTAGACTGACAACAGACAGGCAGGATAGGACAGGTAGACTGACAACAGACAGGCAGGATAGGACAGGTAGACTGACAACAGACAGGCAGGATAGGACAGGTAGACTGACAACAGACAGACTGACAACAGACAGGCAGGATAGTACAGGTAGACTGATAACAAACAGACAGGATAGGACAGGTAGACTGATAACAAACAGACAGGATAGGACAGGTAGACTGATAACAAACAGACAGGATAGGACAGGTAGACTGATAAGACAGGATATGACAGGTAGACTGATAACAAACAGACAGGATAGGACAGGTAGACTGATAACAAACAGACAGGATAGGACAGGTAGACTGATAACAAACAGACAGGATAGGACAGGTAGACTGATAACAGACAGGATAGGACAGGTAGACTGATAACAAACAGACAGGATAGGACAGGTAGACTGATAACAGACAGACAGGATAGGACAGGTAGACTGATAACAAACAGACAGGATAGGACAGGTAGACTGATAACAAACAGACAGGATAGGACAGGTAGACTAATAACAGACAGACAGGATAGGACAGGTAGACTGATAACAAACAGACAGGATAGGACAGGTAGACTAATAACAGACAGACAGGATAGGACAGGTAGACTGATAACAGACAGGATAGGACAGGTAGACTGATAACAGACAGGATAGGACAGGTAGACTGATAACAGACAGGATAGGACAGGTAGACTGATAACAGACAGGATAGGACAGGTAGACTGATAACAGACAGGATAGGACAGGTAGACTGATAAGACAGGATAGGACAGGTAGACTAATAACAGAAGAGAAGTAAATAACCCAAACATGTCAAATTCATTTTTTTCTTCTCGCTTTTACCCCTTTTTCTTCCTAATATCCAATTGGTAGTTCCAGTCTTGTTCCATCGCTGCAACTCCCTTACAAGGCTGAAGTCGAGAGCCACGCGTTCTCCAAAACACGACCCTGCCAAGCCGCACTGCTTCTTGACACACTGCTCGCTTAACCCGGAAGCCAGACGCACCAATGTGTCGGAGGAAACACTGTCCAGCTGTCGACCGAAGTCAGAGTGCAGACGCCCGGGCCGCCACAAGGAGTTGCTAGAGCGTGATGGGACAAGGAAATCCCGACGCCGGGCCAAACCCTCGCCTAACCCGGACGACGCCGGGCCAAACCCTCGCCTAACCCGGACGACGCCGGGCCAAACCCTCGCCTAACCCGGACGACGCCGGGCCAAACCCTCGCCTAACCCGGACGACGCCGGGCCAAACCCTCGCCTAACCCGGACGACGCCGGGCCAAACCCTCGCCTAACCCGGACGACGCCGGGCCAAACCTCGCCTAACCCGGACGACGCCGGGCCAAACCCTCGCCTAACCCGGACGACGCCGGGCCAAACCCTCCCCTAACCCGGACGACGCCGGGCCAAACCCTCGCCTAACCCGGACGACGCCGGGCCAAACCCTCCCCTAACCCGTACGACGCCGGGCCAAACCCTCCCCTAACCCGGACAACGCCGGGCCAAACCCTCGCCTAACCCGTACGACGCCGGGCCAAACCCTCCCCTAACCCGGACAACGCCGGGCCAAACCCTCGCCTAACCCGTACGACGCCGGGCCAAACCCTCCCCTAACCCGGACGACGCCGGGCCAAACCCTCCCCTAACCCGTACGACGCCGGGCCAAACCCTCCCCTAACCCGGACGACGCCGGGCCAAACCCTCGCCTAACCCGTACGACGCCGGGCCAAACCCTCCCCTAACCCGGACGACGCCGGGCCAAACCCTCCCCTAACCCGGACAACGCCGGGCCAAACCCTCCCCGTGCCTTTGACCGCTGCACCGCCTTTGACCGCTGCACCGCCTTTGACCGCTGCGCTGCCGTGCCATCTGACAGACGCAGATATAGACAAGGTTTCATTATTTAACAAATTTTGTTTAACCTTTATTTAAATTAGGCAAGTCAGTTAAGAACAAATTCTTATTTACAATGATAGTCTACCCCGGGCAAACCCGGACGACGCTGGGACAATTGAGCGCCGCCATATTGGACTCCCAATCACAGCCGGTTGTGATACAGCCTGGATTTGAACCAGAGTGTCTGTAGTGACGCCTCTATCACCGAGATGCAGTGTCTTAGACCGCCACTCGGCTGCCTTCAACCGTTTTGTTTATGTGGCCAGAACACAGACAGGCCCGTTTGAGCCTGATTCACCCTGGTGAGGAGATGGGCGTCTTGATAAAATGTAATAATCTCATCTGCTGCCTACACTATCCAGTAACCCTGTGAACAGAACAGATGACCCAATTTCCCCCAATCACAGCCTGGCTGCATTATTCATCCTCTCTAGCCCTCCAATGGGCTACTATACACTGTGTGTGTGTCTGTCTGCATGTGTCCGTGGTCCTCTCACTCACCCAGAGAATCAGAGCGTCGCAGTGTGGGCATCCCCATGGGTGAGTCCGCCCAATCCACCTTGCCCCTGGCAGCCAGGTAGCGCTGGGCTTTCTTCAACATGGCAGGGAAATCCTCATGGGACGCTGCAAACGTCTCGATGCGGTTCTTCACTGAGCCCAGGACCTGAGGGAGAGAGAAGAGAGAGGAGGTAGGGGAGAGAGAGAGAAGAGAGAGGAGGTAGGGGAGAGAGAGAGAAGAGGTAGGGGAGAGAGGTAGGAGAGCGAGAGAAGGTAGGAGAAAGAGGAGACAGGGGAGAGAGAGAGAGAAGAGAGAGGAGGTAGGGGAGAGAGAGGAGGTAGGAGAAAGAGGTAGGAGAGAGAGGAGGTAGGGGAGAGAGGTAGTAGAGAGAGAGAAGAGAGGAGATAGGGGAGAGAGGTAGGAGAGAGAGAGAAGAGAGAGGAGGTAGGGGAGAGAGAGAAGAGGTAGGGGAGAGAGGTAGGAGAGAGAGAGGAGGCAGGGGAGAGAGGTAGGAGAGAGAGAGGGGAGAGGTAGGAGAGAGAGAGAAGAGATGAGGCAGGGGAGAGAGAGATGAGGCAGGGGAGAGAGAGAGGAAGCATGGGAGAGAGAGATGAGGCAGGGGAGAGAGAGAGGAAGCAGGGGAGAGAGAGGGGGCATGGGAGAGAGAGGGAGAGAGAGGAGGTAGGGGAGAGAGAGAGAAGGAGAGAGAGGAGGTAGGGGAGAGAGAGAGAAGAGAGGAGGTAGGAGAGAGAGAGAGAGGAGGCAGGAGAGAGAGAGATGAGGCAGGGGAGAGAGAGAGATGAGGCAGGGGAGAGAGAGATGAGGCAGGGGAGAGAGAGATGAGGCAGGGGAGAGAGAGATGAGGCAGGGGAGAGAGAGATGAGGCAGGGGAGAGAGAGATGAGGCAGGGGAGAGAGAGATGAGGCAGGGGAGAGAGAGATGAGGCAGGGGAGAGAGAGATGAGGCAGGGGAGAGAGAGATGAGGCAGGGGAGAGAGAGAGGAGGTAGGGGAGAGAGAGGAGGTAGGGGAGAGAGAGGAGGTAGGGGAGAGAGAGGAGGTAGGGGAGAGAGAGAGGAGAGAGAGAGGAGAGAGAGAGGAGAGAGAGAGGAGGTAGGGGAGAGAGAGAGGAGAGAGAGAGGAGAGAGAGAGGAGGTAGGGGAGAGAGAGAGGAGAGAGAGAGGAGAGAGAGAGGAGGTAGGGGAGAGAGAGAGGAGAGAGAGAGGAGAGAGAGAGGAGGCAGGGGAGAGAGAGAGGAGAGAGAGAGGAGAGAGAGAGGAGGCAGGGGAGAGAGAGAGGAGGCAGGGGAGAGAGAGAGGAGGCAGGGGAGAGAGAGAGGAGGCAGGGGAGAGAGAGAGGAGGGAGAGAGAGGAGAGAGAGAGAGGAGGCAGGGGAGAGAGAGAGATGAGGCAGGGGAGAGAGAGAGATGAGGCAGGGGAGAGAGAGAGAGGAGGCAGGGGAGAGAGAGAGATGAGGCAGGGGAGAGAGAGAGAGGAGGCAGGGGAGAGAGAGAGAGGAGGCAGGGGAGAGAGAGAGAGGAGGCAGGGGAGAGAGAGAGAGGAGGCAGGGGAGAGAGAGAGAGGAAGCAGGGGAGAGAGAGAGAGGGAGGAGGCAGGGGAGAGAGAGAGAGAGGGAGGAGGCAGGGGAGAGAGAGAGAGGGAGGAAGCAGGGGAGAGAGAGAGAGAGGAAGCAGGGGAGAGAGAGAGAGGAAGCAGGGGAGAGAGAGATGAGGCAGGGGAGAGAGAGAGATGAGGCATGGGAGGCAGGGGAGAGAGAGAGAGGAGGCAGGGGAGAGAGAGAGAGGAGGCAGGGGAGAGAGAGAGAGGAGGCAGGGGAGAGAGAGAGAGGAGGCAGGGGAGAGAGAGAGAGGAGGCAGGGGAGAGAGAGAGAGGAGGCAGGGGAGAGAGAGAGAGGAGGCAGGGGAGAGAGAGAGAGGAGGCAGGGGAGAGAGAGAGGAGGCAGGGGAGGGAAGCAAGGTTAGGGAACATAGTGATCCTTCCTATCAGTATGACATGCTGACCAGTCCCTCGTTCACGTGCACCACCACGCGCATGTTGATTTTGTCCACCCACACCAGACGTGACCAGGAAACGCAGGTTGAAATACCAAAACGAACTCTGAACCAAATAAATTAATTTGGGGACAGGTCAAAAAGCATTGAACATTCATGTCCATTTCTCTAGCTTGCTGTTGCTAGCTCATTTTGTCCTGGGGTATAAACATTGGGTTGATATTTTACCTGAAATGCACAAGGTCCTCTACTCCGCCAATTAATCCACAGATAAAAGGGGAAACAGTTTGTGTCTAGTAATCTCTCCTCCTTCAGGCTTCTTCTTCTTCTGTGGACTTAAAGTTGGTTGCCAACCGCCATATAAAGGTACATTACCACCACCAATTGTACTGGAGTTTGGACCTCAGTTCATCTTTCAATCACCCAAGTGGGTATATGCTCCTAACAACCAATGAGATGGGAGAAGGCGGGACTTAGAATCCAGTTCTATTTCAGCACCTGGCTATGCAGACGCTCGTTGACGAGCTCGAGCAGTGTGGGTGCAATGTTTGAATAACATGTACATTTATTTTTCAACGCTCGCGCACTTGATGCTAGCGGTGTGGTCAGCATATGGAGAGACTTGACGCTGGGCTAGAGTTAGGGAACGCAGTGATACTTCCTACCTGTATGAGAGACTTGACGCTGGGTTAGAGTTAGGGAACGCAGTGATACTTCCTACCTGTATAAGAGACTTGACGCTGGGTTAGAGTTAGGGAACGCAGTGATACTTCCTACCTGTATGAGAGACTTGACGCTGGGTTAGAGTTAGGGAACGCAGTGATACTTCCTACCTGTATGAGAGACTTGACGCTGAGTTAGTTAGGGAACGCAGTGATACTTCCTACCTGTATGAGAGACTTGACGCTGGGTTAGAGTTAGGGAACTCAGTGATACTTCCTACCTGTATGAGAGACTTGACGCTGGGTTAGAGTTAGGGAACGCAGTGATACTTCCTACCTGTATGAGAGACTTGACGCTGGGTTAGAGTTAGGGAACGCAGTGATACTTCCTACCTGTATGAGAGACTTGACGCTGGGTTAGAGTTAGGGAACTCAGTGATACTTCCTACCTGTATGAGAGACTTGACGCTGGGTTAGAGTTAGGGAACGCAGTGATACTTCCTACCTGTATGAGAGACTTGACGCTGGGCTAGAGTTAGGGAACGCAGTGATACTTCCTACCTGTATAAGAGACTTGACGCTGGGTTAGAGTTAGGGAACGCAGTGATACTTCCTACCTGTATGAGAGACTTGACGCTGGGTTAGAGTTAGGGAACGCAGTCATACTTCCTACCTGTATGAGAGACTTGACGCTGGGTTGGAACACCATGTTGGTGTTGAGGAGGAAAGATCGGAGCAGGGGCTGAGGGTAGCAGGCAAGCTGGCCCAGAATACCCGTCAACAGGATGTTTACATACAGAGAGTTCTGGAGCATGTTTTCCAGCTTGGCAAACAGAACCACCATGAACGGACCTGCAGGGGGGGGCAAGAGAGAGAGGGAGAGATATTTTGTTTATTTGAAACAGGGACAAAATAAATGTACAACAAAACACACGTCTCAGAAGTGAGAAGTGATACGTTGCACCAGATTTAGCGAACAGTTCATTTAAATCTGAACTCCCTGGGGGAGGAACAGAGAGCGAGGGAGAGAACAGAGGAGAGCAAGGAAGAGAGGGAAGGAGACAGAGGAGAGCAAGGAAGAGAACGGGAAGGAGACAGAGGAGAGCAAGGAAGAGAACGGGAAGGAGACAGAGGAGAGCGAGGAAGAGAAAGGGAAGGAGACAGAGGAGAGCAAGGAAGAGAAAGGGAAGGAGACAGAGGAGAGCGAGGAAGAGAACGGGAAGGAGACAGAGGAGAGCAAGGAAGAGAAAGGGAAGGAGACAGAGGAGAGCGAGGGAGAGAACGGGAAGGAGAACGAGGAAGAGAACGGGAAGGAGACAGAGGAGAGCGAGGGAGAGAGAATGGAGGGAGGGAAGGTGTACATGCACACTAATGGAAGTCAAGATCCAAAAAAACCAACAAAAAAAACAGGCAAGACTAAATATCAAAAGGAAGCAACCGTCTATATTAACTTCCTGTGCAACGTCAAACATCAACAGAGCAAGTCAACCAAAAGAAAACATTAAACCAACATCAAAATAATTAAATAATGGAACAGCATCCGACCTCGAGCACCAATTCAAAATATACTAACATCTTAACACACATAAGCAAGTAAACAGCAGATAAACAGTAGACAATAGACACAAAAACCCTTCTGCTTTCTGGTCGTCTTTCTCACCTGTGTAGGGCTGAGTGGATGGTTGTCCTAGAGGCCTGGCAGGGCTGAACACCCCCACAACGCCAGCCCCTACCCCGCTCCCCATCAGGTCAGCGTCCAGGGGAGAGGGGGGCGGTGGTTCCTCTGAGTGGGGGTCTCTGGTGGTCTCCTCCAGCTGTCTGAGCAGCCCCACCCCCCTGCTCCTCTCCCTCACTCTCTCCTCCAGCTCCCGGAGTTCCTGGGTGAAGGCCTCGATGCTGATGCCCTGGCCGTTGGAGTCTCCAGGCCCCTGCTGGCCCCCCTCCCCCGGTCCGACCCCATCCAGGAGCTCAGAGATCAGTCGCTCCACTGCTTCTGACTGGTGAAAGAGCATTGCCTCTGGAGGTCTCGATCCAGGGCCAGGTGCTGCAGCATGGAGGGTCAGCCTGTCGTTGGAGGAGTTGGTACGGGGTTCTGAGAGCAGTGGAGCAGACTGAGTCTGGGCGTGACTCGGTTTGTGTGGTGGAAGACCTCTGGAGCTTTCCGCAGCCCCACTCCCATTCCCTTCACTGTAGAAGCCTTGTAGGGACCCGCAGGACTGGGCAGGGCAGGCACCCACCCCCCCGTTCTGACTAGAGTCCCCCCCAGTAGGGTGCCGCTGCTCGCCCAACTCTCTCTTCACCTTCTTAACCTCCATCCCTCCATCCTGGCTGTCCCTACACCCGTCCCCCTGCCCCCCCAACAACGTCCCATTTATGATGGCCTGCTGAGGGCCCTTGGTGGGGGCGGAGTGGTGGTGGGGAGCAGCGGAGGGGTCAGGGAGGGAGGCAGAATCAGGAGGGAGATGGAGAGGTTTGGGGAGGGGGACATCCTCTCTCTGCAGGCTGCGTTTCTTGGTGCGGGGTGTGAGGCTGATACAGCTGTTCTTACCGATGGTGACGTCCCACTCTCCACTGTCCCTCTCTGTACTGGACCACTCTGACCGCGCTGCTGCCACCACCGCTGCCCTCTGCTGGCCGGGGGAGGTACTACCTCCATTTCCTCCTCCACCCTGCTGGAAGGAGAAGTGCTCTGGGAACATGGCCAGGGAAGGGTTGGAGGTGGGGGGCGGGGGAGGTAGAGGGGCCGTGTTGGGTGAGGGGTCCTCTCCGTCGTAGGGGGCTGACCAGTTCCGGCAGGCCCAGGAGCACAGCTCTACCCCCCTACGTGCGTCCCTGAGGTACTCCAGGTACCCCGACTCCCAGTCCAGCCCCTCTGGGACGGGGTGCATGGGGCTATCTGGGGACAGGGGGGTGTTGGGGCCGGCACCAGGCGACGAGGGGACCGTCTCGGTGGGGGAGGGGGTGGAGGGCCCTCCTCCAGTGCTCTGCTGGCGCATGAACAGGGCCAAGCGGGACGGAGTGCTGGGTTTGTGGTGTACTGGAGACTCTGAGCTGGGACTGTTCAGGACTACAGACAGACAGGGAGGGAGAAACAGACAGACAGGCAGACAGGCAGACAGGCAGAGAGGGAGAAACAGGCAGACAGAGGGAGACAGACAGACAGACAGACAGAGGGCGACAGACAGACAGAGGGCGACAGACAGACAGAGGGCGACAGACAGACAGAGGGCGACAGACAGACAGAGGGCGACAGACAGACAGGGAGGGAGAAACAGACAGAGGCAGACAGGGACATTAGTCATGGTTCTACTTTATGTAGATAAACATTTACAACATTGAGATAAATCAAATCTAAGTAGTGAGTCAAACATGAGGCGTTGTGTAACATAATGCAACTTACAAACAAAAATAATTTTTTAAATATGCCCATATAGTTTCCTTTTATATTGAATTTGGCTTTTCCTACTATAGCCCATAGAAACACATTAAATAACACATTCATAAATGGTTAGAACGTTGGGCCAGTAACCGGCAGGTAGCCTAGTGGTTAGAACGTTGGGCCAGTAACCAGCAGGGAGCCTAGTGGTTAGAACGTTGGGCCAGTAACCGGCAGGTAGCCTAGTGGTTAGAATGTTGGGCCAGTAACCGGCAGGTAGCCTAGTGGTTAGAACGTTGGGCCAGTAACCAGCAGGTAGCCTAGTGGTTAGAACGTTGGGCCAGTAACCAGCAGGGAGCCTAGTGGTTAGAACGTTGGGCCAGTAACCAGCAGGTAGCCTAGTGGTTAGAACGTTGGGCCAGTAACCAGCAGGTAGCCTAGTGGTTAGAACGTTGGGCCAGTAACCAGCAGGTAGCCTAGTGGTTAGAACGTTGGGCCAGTAACCGGCAGGTAGCCTAGTGGTTAGAACGTTGGGCCAGTAACCGGCAGGTAGCCTAGTGGTTAGAACGTTGGGCCAGTAACCGGCAGGTAGCCTAGTGGTTAGAACGTTGGGCCAGTAACCAGCAGGTAGCCTAGTGGTTAGAACGTTGGGCCAGTAACCAGCAGGTAGCCTAGTGGTTAGAACGTTGGGCCAGTAACCGGCAGGTAGCCTAGTGGTTAGAACGTTGGGCCAGTAACCGGCAGGTAGCCTAGTGGTTAGAACGTTGGGCCAGTAACCAGCAGGTAGCCTAGTGGTTAGAACGTTGGGCCAGTAACCGGCAGGTAGCCTAGTGGTCAGAACGTTGGGCCAGTAACCGGCAGGTATCCTAGTGGTTAGAACGTTGGGCCAGTAACCAGCAGGTAGCCTAGTGGTTAGAACGTTGGGCCAGTAACCAGCAGGTAGCCTAGTGGTTAGAACGTTGGGCCAGTAACCAGCAGGTAGCCTAGTGGTTAGAACGTTGGGCCAGTAACCAGCAGGTAGCCTAGTGGTTAGAACGTTGGGCCAGTAACCAGCAGGTAGCCTAGTGGTTAGAACGTTGGGCCAGTAACCGAAAGGTTGTTGGATCGAATCCCAGAACTGACAAGATAAAAATTTGTCGTTCTGCCCCTGAGAAAGGCAGTTCCCTTCAGTGTTCCCTGGGCGCCGTGGATGTCGATTATGGGCACCTCTGTGATTCAGAGTGGTTGGGTTAAATGTACAACTGACTAGGTATCCCCCTTTCACTATATCTAGGAAATATAAGATCAGCAAGTACATATATGTTTTTCACCCCTTATTTGCCACAAAACTACTTCCATTAATTTGTATGGGTTACCGTCAGATAGAGTCCCGTGACATGTTTGTGAGAGTCTCCCCTTTCCATAGTGGGATCATATTAGTTAGTGGCCCAAACGGTTCGGACGCAACAGACAGAAGTTGGCACATCAGCGCTACAGACGAGTCCCGTGAGGCAAGCTCTCTTTCTTTCCTAGCTTCCTTTTCTTGGTCTTTCCGAGCTTCCTTTTCTTGGTCTTTCCGAGCTTCCTTTTCTTGGTCTTTCCGAGCTTCCTTTTCTTGGTCTTTCCGAGCTTCCTTTTCTTGGTCTTTCCTAGCTTCCTTTTCTTGGTCTTTCCTAGCTTCCTTTTCTTGGTCTTTCCTAGCTTCCTTTTCTTGGTCTTTCCGAGCTTCCTTTTCTTGGTCTTTCCTAGCTTCCTTTTCTTGGGCTCCCCCCATTGTAGTCAAACAAAAATCATCTAGTCAGCAGCAGTCCTGTGGACAAAAACAGCTTGTTGATGAGAGAGGTCAAAGGTGAACGGCTAGAATGGTTCAAGCTAACAGGCGGGCCACAAACAGGCCAATAACGGTGCAGTACAACAGTGGTGTGCAGAAAGGCATCTCGGACCACACGACTCATCTGTTCTTGTCACAGATGAGCTACTGCAGCAGACGACCACACCGGGTTCCTGTCAGCTTGAAACAAGAAGAAGAGGCTCCAGTGGGCAGACGACCACACCGGGTTCCTGTCAGCTAGAAACAAGAAGAAGAGGCTCCAGTTCCTGTTGCGTCATGCTGATGGCAGAGTCAGGATTTGGTGTAATCAGCATGAGTCCATGGACCCATCCTGTCTGGTGTCAACGGTACAGGCTGGACGGTGGGGGTGTAACGGTGTGAGGAATGTTTTCCTGGCGCACGTTAGCTCCCTTGATACCAATTGAGCGACGTTTGAACGCCACAGCTGACCAGGTTGTTGCTGACCAGGTGCGTCCCTTCATAGAAACAGGGGGGTCCGACCCGGTACTAGATGGACGTACCTAATAAACTGGCCTCTGAGTGTATTCACTTTGATATTATTTTTAGGAAAACGGAAGAGTTCCTAATCTGGATTCCGTATCATAAATCTGCACAAAACGGATCTGTAAAACACAACTCAGTTTACAGACTTTTTGACTCAGTCAAAGTAGATAAAAGGGCCTCTGCCAAAATCCCCAAGTATCCCTTGAAAAGTTAAATTCTATATATGGACAACATCTTTTGTTTGTGACTCACTACTTATAACTGAACAAAAATATAAAAACACAACATGCAACATTTTCAAAGATTTTACTGAGTTGCAGTTCAGATAAGGAAAAAAAATCAGCCAATAGAAATATATAGATTAGGTCCTAATCTATGGATATCACATGACTGGGCAGGGGCACACAGCCATGGGTGGGCATGGTTGAACATAGGCCCACCCACTTGGCAGCGAGGCCCACCCACTGGGGAGCCAGGCCCAGCCAATCAGAATGAGTTTTTCCCCCTCAAAAAGGGCTGTACTACAGACAAATACTCCTCAGCAACTCGTGGGGTGAAGCAGCCGGATGTGATGGTCCTGGGCGTGGTTACACGTATTCTGCGGTTGTGAGGCCGGTTGGACGTACGACTTTACATGTTGCGTTTATTTTTTTTGTTCAGCGTATATATTTTAAACATTGATAAAAATAAAAAAAACATCTCCATAAAACTTCATAATGTATAACGTGTATTTAAAGTGAAGTTCAACTCTGTCCAAATCTTTAACCCAGCATCATGGTTTAAACACACACTGTTTCTTATGCTTGTATTGTGTATTGAAAAAAGGTACATTTGTAAATTAATCTGGATAAGAGCATCTGCTTGAATGAGTGAAATGTTCAGTAGAAACCATGGTTAGTGGCCCGTCAGTCAGGTACCTTTCCCCCAAAGGGCAGGTTCTTCCTCCTGCTCAGCAGAGGGCACTGTGCTCAGACGGCAGCAGTCTGGGATGAGGGACAGGAACTTGTCGGCTGATTTACCATAGAGATCAGTGTCCCTGACAGCACGCCTCTGACTCAACATCACATGGGTACAGGGCAGCAGATACCTGTCATGAAAATAATAATAGATTTCATTTATAAAGGTGTTTTTTCATTACAAGTAGAATCTTAAAAGATGCTGTAGGACAACAATACACTGTTACATTCTCAGTAGTAGCAGCAGTAGTATAGTAACACAACACACACAGTTTCTACCTGAGAACGAGCTGCAACATGAGGTCTTCACAGTTGAGAGAGAGTAGAGTCCTAAACAGGCTCAAAGACACCATACACAGCTGTAGGAGAGAAACATGAAGAAACAACAGAACATTAGACAGCTGTAGGAGAGAAACATGGAGAAACAGCAGAACATTAGACAGCTGTAGGAGAGAAACATGAAGAAACAGCAGAACATTAGACAGCTGTAGGAGAGAAACATGAAGAAACAACAGAACATTAGACAGCTGTAGGAGAAACAGCATGACATTAGACAGATGAAGGAGAGAAACAGCATGACATTAGACAGCTGTAGGAGAGAAACATGAAGAAACAACAGAACATTAGACAGCTGTAGGAGAGAAACATGAAGAAACAGCAGAACATTAGACAGCTGTAGGAGAGAAACATGAAGAAACAGCAGAACATTAGACAGCTGTAGGAGAGAAACATGAAGAAACAGCAGAACATTAGACAGCTGTAGGAGAGAAACATGAAGAAACAACAGAACATTAGACAGCTGTAGGAGAAACAGCATGACATTAGACAGATGAAGGAGAGAAACAGCATGACATTAGACAGCTGTAGGAGAGAAACATGAAGAAACAGCAGAACATTAGACAGCTGTAGGAGAAACAGCATGACATTAGACAGCTGTAGGAGAGAAACAGCATGACATTAGACAGCTGTAGGAGAGAAACATGAAGAAACAGCAGAACATTAGACAGCTGTAGGAGAGAAACATGGAGAAACAGCAGAACATTAGACAGCTGTAGGAGAGAAACGGCAGAACATTAGACAGCTGTAGGAGAGAAACATGGAGAAACAGCAGAACATTAGACAGCTGTAGGAGAGAAACATGGAGAAACAGCAGAACATTAGACAGCTGTAGGAGAGAAACATGGAGAAACAGCAGAACATTAGACAGCTGTAGGAGAGAAACATGGAGAAACAGCAGAACATTAGACAGCTGTAGGAGAGAAACAGCATGACATTAGACAGCTGTAGGAGAGAAACATGAAGAAACAGCAGAACATTAGACAGCTGTAGGAGAGAAACAGCATGATATTAGACAGCTGTAGGAGAGAAACATGGAGAAACAGCAGAACATTAGACAGCTGTAGTAGAGAAACGGCAGAACATTAGACAGCTGTAGGAGAGAAACATGGAGAAACAGCAGAACATTAGACAGCTATAGGAGAGAAACATGGAGAAACAGCAGAACATTAGACAGCTGTAGGAGAGAAACGGCAGAACATTAGACAGCTGTAGGAGAGAAACGGCAGAACATTAGACAGCTGTAGGAGAGAAACATGGAGAAACAGCAGAACATTAGACAGCTGTAGGAGAGAAACATGGAGAAACAGCAGAACATTAGACAGCTGTAGGAGAGAAACATGAAGAAACAACAGAACATTAGACAGCTGTAGGAGAGAAACATGAAGAAACAACAGAACATTAGACAGCTGTAGGAGAGAAACAGCAGAACATTAGACAGCTATAGGAGAGAAACATGGAGAAACATCAGAACATTAGACAGCTGTAGGAGAGAAACATGGAGAAACAGCAGAACATTAGACAGCTGTAGGAGAGAAACATGGAGAAACAGCAGAACATTAGACAGCTGTAGGAGAGAAACAACATGACATTAGACAGCTGTAGGAGAGAAACATGGAGAAACAGCAGAACATTAGACAGCTGTAGTAGAGAAACGGCAGAACATTAGACAGATGTAGGAGAGAAACGGCAGAACATTAGACAGCTGTAGGAGAGAAACATGGAGAAACAGCAGAACATTAGACAGCTGTAGGAGAGAAACAACATGACATTAGACAGCTGTAGGAGAGAAACATGGAGAAACGGCAGAACATTAGACAGCTGTAGGAGAGAAACATGGAGAAACAGCAGAACATTAGACAGCTGTAGGAGAGAAACATGGAGAAACAGCAGAACATTAGACAGCTGTAGGAGAGAAACATGGAGAAACAGCAGAACATTAGACAGCTGTAGGAGAGAAACAGCAGAACATTAGACAGCTGTAGGAGAGAAACAGCAGAACATTAGACAGCTGTAGGAGAGAAACAGCATGACATTAGACAGCTGTAGGAGAGAAACATGGAGAAACAGCAGAACATTAGACAGCTGTAGGAGAGAAACATGGAGAAACAGCAGAACATTAGACAGCTGTAGTAGAGAAACGGCAGAACATTAGACAGCTGTAGGAGAGAAACGGCAGAACATTAGACAGCTGTAGGAGAGAAACATGGAGAAACAGCAGAACATTAGACAGCTGTAGGAGAGAAACATGGAGAAACAGCAGAACATTAGACAGCTGTAGGAGAGAAACAGCAGAACATTAGACAGCTGTAGGAGAGAAACATGGAGAAACAGCAGAACATTAGACAGCTGTAGGAGAGAAACAGCAGAACATTAGACAGCTGTAGGAGAGAAACCGACTCAGACACCAGAACATTAGCTGCAGGGTGGAGAGCGAACGAGTCACAGGATGGACGCCAAATACGTGCTTGCAATATATATATGCGTTCAATCAATCAAATGTATTTTATAAAGCCCTTTTTACATCAGCTGATGTCAAAGTGCTGTACAGAAACCCAGCCTAAAACCCCAAACAGCAAGCAATGCAGATGTAGAAGCCCCTCCCATTTCAGTCCCCATTTCCTACATCATTTTTAAAATAAATTTTACTTACGACAACTGATATGGATGTGGTTGTCTCACCTAGCTACCTTTTGATGACACTATAACTATAAAAATGGCTTTAGATAAGATGGTCTGCTAAATGACTGGAAAATGTCAACTTCTCCCTCCCAGAGAACCCTCAGTACTGTACACTCACAATACTATAGTACTGACCCTTGAGTTGCTGCTGATGCGAGTTAGCAATGTGTCCAGGATGGTGTCGTTGTCGTGGCGATGCATGAGGATAAAACGCAGGAAGGTTTTAAGGAGAGCTGTTTCCGTGACGCTGCGTAGGAACAGGTCCAGGTAGGCTGTACTGGCTATCATCTCATCTACAGATGACTGGGGGGAGATGTTAAATATTAAAATAAACAATTCTGATGCTGGCAGCCAAAATGACATGTTTTAACGAGAAGAGTAATAAAAATCACGTTTTTGTGCGTTGTCTCCGGCTGGAGCAGCCTAGTAGCTACTACTTTTAACCATCTAATAAACTCAATCAATCAGCTCAGGCTAGCCAATCAGAGAGTCCCCCCCCCCCCTACCTTGTGTAGGGCGGGTCCCATGACAGGGACCAGGAATCCGTTGTGAACGTAGTCGACCAGCTGTCTGCGGACCAGGGGGTGAGCCACCTGGATGACAGCGTTACAGAACTCCAGAGAGTTCATGAAGAGCACCAGAGAGGACACGCCCATCCAGTCCTCCCTGCGCAGAGCGTGCCAGTCATCTCCCCGTACCTCTATCTTCCTCGGCAGGGAGGAGTAGAGAGCACTCAGGCCCGTGGCCAGCACCTGGACGGGGGAAGAGGTACGTGGATGTTTAGGACTGAATTAAGAGGCGAAAGATTCATTTTGACAAGGCTGTGTCAAATATAAGGGAAAGCAAGCATGTCAGCAGCACATCACAAACATTCAGCGGTGAATATTAACAGTCCATGTATTAATTATCTATTTTCTGATCAAATAAAGGGAGGTAGAAAGATTACCTTTCTGGGAGATATACACATGCATTGGAAAACAGGTCTCAGGACAGTGTCTACAGGCAAATGTGTTCCCCGTTTAATCTGGTCATGCCTGACTGGTTTAATAACGCCACAGCCCCTTAGAGAGCAGCTAGCCAACACAGACAGTCCGGTGGACAGCATTTCTTTACAGTCAGTTTTTTTAGCAAAAATATTTACAAAATATTACATTTGCCCCTCCAAGTTTATCAAGCAAAAAATTCAAAATTATATAAAAATAAAAAAATTCTCGAATGTCAAACATGTAAAGTGTGGTGTACCGCAGGGCAGCTCTCTAGGCCCTCTACTTTGTGTGTATGTATTGATATGTACACTGTGTGTAGTTCTGTCCTTGAGCTGTTCCTGTCTATTAATGTTCTGTATTATGTCATGCTTCATGTTTTGTGTGGACACCGGGAAGAGTAGCTGCTGCTTTCGCAACAGCTAATGGGGATCCTATTAAAATACAAAAAACAGCTAATGGGAATCTTAATAAAATACAAAAAACAGCTAATGGGGATCCTAATAAAATACAAAAAAGTAATAATCTAAACTCAGCAAAAAAATTCCCTTTTTCAGGACCCTGTCTTTTAAAGATAATTCTTTCAAAAATCCAAATAACTGGGGCCTCCCGGGTGGCGCAGTGGTCTAGGGCACTGCATCGCAGCGCTAGCTGTGCCACCAGAGTCTCTGGGTCCGCGACCGGGAGGTCTGTGGGGCGACGCACAATTGGCCTAGCGTCGTCCGGGTTAGGGAGGGTTTGGCCGGTAGGGATATCCTTGTCTCATCGCGCCGGGCGCAGTGAGCGCTAACCAAGGGGGCCGGGTGCACGGTGTTTCCTCCGACATATTGGTGCGGCTGGCTTCCGGGTTGGAGGCGCGCTGTGTTAAATAAGCAGTGCGGCTTGGTTGGGTTGTGCTTCGGAGGACGCATGGCTTTCAAACTTCGTCTCTCCCGAGCCCGTACGGGAGTTGTAGCGATGAGACAAGATAGTAATTACTAGCGATTGGATACCACGAAAATTGGGGAGAAAAGGGGGTAAAATGTATTTTAAAAAAAGAAGAAAAAAAAAAGGAATCCAAATAACTTCACAGATCTTCATTGTAAAGGGTTTAAACACGGTTTCCCATGATTGTTCAATGAACCATAAACAACTAATGAACATGCACCTGTGGAACGGCTTACAGACGGTAGGCAATTAAGATCAGAGTTATGAAAACTTAGGACACTAAAGAGGTCTTTCTACTGACTCTGAAAAACACCAAAAGAAAGATGCCCAGGGTCCCTGCTCATCTGCATGAACGTGGCTTAGGCATGCTGCAAGGAGGCATGAGGACTACAGATAAATTGCAATGTCCGTACTGTGAGATGCCTAAGACAGCGCTACTGGGAGACAGGACAGACAGCTGATCGTCCTCGCAGTGGCAGACCATGTGTAAAAACATCTGCACAGGATCGGTACATCTGAACATCACACCTGTGGGACAGGTACAGGATGGAAACAACAACTGCCCGAGACACCAGGAACGCACAATCCCTCCATCAGTGCTCAGACTGTCCACAATAGGCTGAGAGAGGCTGGACTGTGGGCTTGTAGAACTGTTGTAAGGCAGATCCTCACCAGACATCACCGGCAACAAATCTCACCTATGGGCAAAAACCCACCATCGCTGGACCAGACAGGACTGGCAAAAAGTGCTCTTCACTGACGAGTCGCGGTTGTCAGGGGTGATGGTCGGATTCACGTTTATCGTCGAAGGAATGAGCGTTACACCGAGGCCTGTATTCTGGAGCGGGATCGATTTGGAGGTGGAGGGTCCGTCATGGTTTGGGGCGGTGTGTCACAGCATCATCGGACTGAGCTTGTTGTCATTGCAGGCAATCTCAACGCTGTGCGTTACAGGGAAGACATCCTCCTCCCTCATGTGGTACCCTTCCTGCTGGCTCATCCTGACATGACCCTCCAGCATGACAATGCCACCAGCCATACTGCTCGTTCTGTGCATGATTTCCTGCAAGACAGGAATGTCAGTGTTCTGCCATGGCCAGCGAAGAGCCCGGATTTCAATCCCATTGAGCACGTCTGGGACCTGTTGGATCGGAGGGTGAGGGCTAGGGCCATTCTCCCCAGAAATGTCCAGGAACTTGCAGGTGCCTTGGTGGAATAGTTGGGTAACATCTCACAGCAAGAACTGGCAAATCTGGTGCAGTCCATGAGGAGGAGATGCACTGCAGTACTTAATGAGGCTGGTGGCCACACCAGATGCTAACTGTAACTTTTGATTTTGACCCCCCCTTTGTTCAGGGACACATTACTCCATTTCTGTTAGTCACATGTCTGTGGAACTTGTTCAGTTTATGTCTCAGTTGTTGAATCTTGTTATGTTCATTCAACTATTTACACATGTTAAGTTTGCTGAAAATAAACACAGTTGACAGTGAGAAGACGTTTCTTTTTTTGCTGAGTTTAGTTGATGCACAGTGCTGCACTCGGATCTGTAGTGGGAGGTAAACCCCTGGCATTTATAGCCTGACATCTGCACCTTCATTACTCCAGCTGGAGCTGGCCTGTTCTGGGGTTATGGTCTCAGCTGGAGCTGGCCTGTTCTGGGGTTATCATCTCAGCTGGAGCTGGCCTGTTCTGGGGTTATCATCTCAGCTGGAGCTGGCCTGTTCTGGGGTTATCATCTGAGCTGGAGCTGGCCTGTTCTGGGGTTATGATCTGAGCTGGAGCTGGCCTGATCTGGGGTTATGATCTCAGCTGGAGCTGGCCTGTTCTGGGGTTATGATCTCAGCTGGAGCTGGCCTGTTCTGGGGTTATGATCTCAGCTGGAGCTGGCCTGTTCTGGGGTTATCATCTCAGCTGGAGCTGGCCTGTTCTGGGGTTATCATCTCAGCTGGAGCTGGCCTGATCTGGGGTTATCATCTCAGCTGGAGCTGGCCTGTTCTGGGGTTATCATCTCAGCTGGAGCTGTTCTGGGGTTATGGTCTCAGCTGGCCTGTCCTGGGGTTATGATCTCAGCTGGAGCTGTTCTGGGGTTATGATCTCAGCTGGCCTGTTCTGGGGTTATGATCTCAGCTGGCCTGTTCTGGGGTTATGATCTCAGCTGGCCTGTTCTGGGGTTATGATCTCAGCTGGAGCTGTTCTGGGGTTATGGTCTCAGCTGGCCTGTTCTGGGGTTATGGTCTCAGCTGGCCTGTTCTGGGGTTATGGTCTCAGCTGGCCTGTTCTGGGGTTATGGTCTCAGCTGGAGCTGTTCTGGGGTTATGGTCTCAGCTGGCCTGTTCTGGGGTTATGATCTCAGCTGGAGCTGTTCTGGGGTTATGGTCTCAGGTGGAGCTGTTCTGGGGTTATGGTCTCAGCTGGAGCTGTTCTGGGGTTATGGTCTCAGCTGGAGCTGTTCTGGGGTTATGGTCTCAGCTGGCCTGTTCTGGGGTTATGGTCTCAGCTGGAGCTGTTCTGGGGTTATGGTCTCAGCTGGCCTGTTCTGGGGTTATGGTCTCAGCTGGAGCTGTTCTGGGGTTATGGTCTCAGCTGGAGCTGTTCTGGGGTTATGGTCTCAGCTGGAGCTGTTCTGGGGTTATGGTCTCAGCTGGAGCTGTTCTGGGGTTATGGTCTCAGCTGGAGCTGTTCTGGGGTTATGATCTCAGCTGGAGCTGTTCTGGGGTTATGGTCTCAGCTGGAGCTGTTCTGGGGTTATGGTCTCAGCTGGAGCTGTTCTGGGGTTATGGTCTCAGCTGGAGCTGTTCTGGGGTTATGGTCTCAGCTGGAGCTGTTCTGGGGTTATGGTCTCAGCTGGCCTGTTCTGGGGTTATGGTCTCAGCTGGCCTGTTCTGGGGTTATGGTCTCAGCTGGCCTGTTCTGGGGTTATGGTCTCAGCTGGCCTGTTCTGGGGTTATGGTGTCAGCTGGAGCTGTTCTGGGGTTATGGTGTCAGCTGGAGCTGTTCTGGGGTTATGGTGTCAGCTGGAGCTGTTCTGGGGTTATGGTGTCAGCTGGAGCTGTTCTGGGGTTATGGTGTCAGCTGGAGCTGTTCTGGGGTTATGGTGTCAGCTGGAGCTGTTCTGGGGTTATGATCTCAGCTGGAGCTGTTCTGGGGTTATGATCTCAGCTGGAGCTGTTCTGGGGTTATGATCTCAGCTGGAGCTGTTCTGGGGTTATGATCTCAGCTGGAGCTGTTCTGGGGTTATGGTCTCAGCTGGAGCTGTTCTGGGGTTATGATCTCAGCTGGAGCTGTTCTGGGGTTATGGTCTCAGCTGGAGCTGTTCTGGGGTTATGGTCTCAGCTGGAGCTGTTCTGGGGTTATGGTCTCAGCTGGCCTGTTCTGGGGTTATGGTCTCAGCTGGCCTGTTCTGGGGTTATGGTCTCAGCTGGCCTGTTCTGGGGTTATGGTCTCAGCTGGCCTGTTCTGGGGTTATGGTCTCAGCTGGCCTGTTCTGGGGTTATGGTCTCAGCTGGCCTGTTCTGGGGTTATGGTCTCAGCTGGCCTGTTCTGGGGTTATGGTCTCAGCTGGAGCTGTTCTGGGGTTATGGTCTCAGCTGGAGCTGTTCTGGGGTTATGGTCTCAGCTGGAGCTGTTCTGGGGTTATGGTCTCAGCTGGAGCTGTTCTGGGGTTATGGTCTCAGCTGGCCTGTTCTGGGGTTATGGTCTCAGCTGGCCTGTTCTGGGGTTATGGTCTCAGCTGGAGCTGTTCTGGGGTTATGGTCTCAGCTGGAGCTGTTCTGGGGTTATGGTCTCAGCTGGAGCTGGCCTGGTCTGGGGTTATGGTCTCAGCTGGAGCTGTTCTGGGGTTATGGTCTCAGCTGGAGCTGTTCTGGGGTTATGGTCTCAGCTGGAGCTGTTCTGGGGTTATGGTCTCAGCTGGAGCTGTTCTGGGGTTATGGTCTCAGCTGGAGCTGTTCTGGGGTTATGGTCTCAGCTGGAGCTGTTCTGGGGTTATGGTCTCAGCTGGAGCTGTTCTGGGGTTATGGTCTCAGCTGGAGCTGTTCTGGGGTTATGGTCTCAGCTGGAGCTGGCCTGTTCTGGGGTTATGATCTCAGCTGGAGCTGTTCTGGGGTTATGGTCTCAGCTGGAGCTGGCCTGTTCTGGGGTTATGGTCTCAGCTGGAGCTGTTCTGGGGTTATGGTCTCAGCTGGAGCTGTTCTGGGGTTATGGTCTCAGCTGGCCTGTTCTGGGGTTATGATCTCAGCTGGAGCTGTTCTGGGGTTATGGTCTCAGCTGGAGCTGTTCTGGGGTTATGGTCTCAGCTGGAGCTGTTCTGGGGTTATGGTCTCAGCTGGCCTGTTCTGGGGTTATGGTCTCAGCTGGAGCTGGCCTGTTCTGGGGTTATGGTCTCAGCTGGCCTGTTCTGGGGTTATGGTCTCAGCTGGAGCTGTTCTGGGGTTATGGTCTCAGCTGGAGCTGTTCTGGGGTTATGGTCTCAGCTGGAGCTGTTCTGGGGTTATGGTCTCAGCTGGAGCTGTTCTGGGGTTATGGTCTCAGCTGGCCTGTTCTGGGGTTATGGTCTCAGCTGGAGATGGCCTGTTCTGGGGTTATGGTCTCAGCTGGCCTGTTCTGGGGTTATGGTCTCAGCTGGAGATGGCCTGTTCTGGGGTTATGGTCTCAGCTGGAGCTGGCCTGTTCCCACACTTACACACGCACAACCTCTCCCTCTTATGCAAGCTCATCCATGAGTTCATTGGCACAGATTTGGGGAGGACCGCCAAGAGGCAGAGCACAGCGTCCGTCCAGCACAGATCTGCTGCCCAGAGCAAAGCCACACCACATCTGAGAGAGCAGCCAGGTCACAGCACAGCAGGCCATGTGGCCAGACCTCTCTCTCTCTCAGAGCTGCCAGTCTGTTACACCAACAACACAGCCTGGACTGGCCTGTAACTGGATACAATTGCAGCAGGAGACTGGCAGACAGCAGGGGACTGGCAGACAGCAGGGGACTGGCAGACAGCAGGGGACTGGCAGACAGCAGGGGACTTCTTCAGGGTCAGAGGTGTAGGCCGTCATTGTAATTAAGAATTTGTTCTTAACTGCCTTGCCTAGTTTAAATACAGGTTAAATATAATAAATAAAAAACTATTCAGTAACAGAAAGGAAACTTCTCCCTGGTAGTTGCTGTTGATTTGGACTCGTCGAGCATTGGAGCGTCGGACAGACAGACAAGTTCAATCAAACGGTTCAGAGAGGAATCTGGGAGAGGTGAGTACAGGAAGCCAACGGACGAGGTGAGTACAGGAAGCCAATGGAAGAGGTGAGTACAGGAAGCCAACGGACGAGGTGAGTACAGGAAGCCAACGGACGAGGTGAGTACAGGAAGCCAACGGACGAGGTGAGTACAGGAAGCCAACGGACGAGGTGAGTACAGGAAGCCAACGGACGAGGTGAGTACAGGAAGCCAACGGACGAGGTGAGTACAGGAAGCCAACGGACGAGGTGAGTACCGGAAGCCAACGGACGAGGTGAGTACCGGAAGCCAACGGACGAGGTGAGTACCGGAAGCCAACGGACGAGGTGAGTACAGGAAGCCAACGGAAGAGGTGAGTACAGGAAGCCAACGGAAGAGGTGAGTACAGGAAGCCAACGGAAGAGGTGAGTACAGGAAGCCAACGGAAGAGGAAGGTACAGGAAGCCAACGGACGAGGTGAGTACAGGAAGCCAATGGAAGAGGTGAGTACAGGAAGCCAACGGACGAGGTGAGTACAGGAAGCCAACGGACGAGGTGAGTACAGGAAGCCAACGGAAGAGGTGTGTACAGGAAGCCAATGGAAGAGGTGAGTACAGGAAGCCAATGGAATAGGTGAGTACAGGAAGCCAATGGAATAGGTGAGTACAGGAAGCCAATGGAATAGGTGAGTACAGGAAGCCAATGGAATAGGTGAGTACAGGAAGCCAATGGATTTGTTTGTCTACTTCACCTCACTTACCTTGTCAAATCAAATTTTATTGGTCACATACACATGGTTAGCAGATGTTAATGCGAGTGTAGCGAAATGCTTGTGCTAAGAACGCGAAGCAAGGCGGCCATCTGTCGGCGCCGGATGTGGGTGTTACGCAAGAGCCTGACTGGTGGTTAAGTCTGAAATGCAACCTGGGTAAACTAACCACACACCATGGGAAGGTCTCAGACAAACAGCAAAGACAAGAGTACTTTGTTTAACTTTGTCGTTGCAAACTAGGCTATATAGCTGGGGTTGACAGTAACGTGGCAGGGGAGAGAGAAACAGCATTTTGCACAGGAGAGGAGAGAGCAAAGAATCAGAGGCTGCGGTCCACAAATACTTAAAAAGACACACCTTCGTCCATCTAAATATTAGACCACGATGAATGAACTGGGCTTTGGGAGAAATCAAATTCAAAACTATTTAAAAAAACAGAGGAAAATGTTGATTTTATTATAAGAAAGTAATCTAATTTAATAGCAGGAAAAATATGTCATGTTGCTTACATAATGTGTGCATGTGCCTTTAAAAATGTGGTCTGGAACTTTGGTGACTACTAGGGGCCTGCGGTCCAAACACTTAAGACACACCCTCGTCCACTTACCCTCGCCTTATGCCCTTGGGGGGGAATCCCTGTCGCCATCTTGGCGGGTGGTCCAAATGATTAGCCAAGCAAGGGAAATTTGCAACGTAAGCCCCTCAGCCCTCGTTTTTAGTGGGCTTTGCGAGTGTATAATAATGTCATCCCGGGGCCTGAAACTTCCCATAATTCAATTCACCACGATTGTACATCCGCTAAGAAAAGTCAATGAAAACTTAAAAACAACATCAATGGAGAAGTCAACATACAAGTGTAAGTAAAATACGAATGCAAATAAGTTACAAATTGTACCACTAATGCACAAACACGTCTCGTTAAAAAGTAAATATGTTTCTGTTTGGTTATCTTTTGGAAATTATTTTAAGTGTTTGGACCGCAGTCAGTCTTGTTTGAGTTGATTCATGAACAGGAAGACAAAGGTAGGTGTCAAAGAGGTGTGTGTGTGTGTGTGTGTGTGTGTGTGTGTGTGTGTGTGTGTGTGTGTGTGTGTGTGTGTGTGTGTGTGTGTGTGTGTGTGTGTGACTGTATTAAAAAGTCTCCCCCCCCCCCGTTGGTCTACAACTCTGTTGATCCTCTCTGTTAAGGAGATCAGACTGAAGCTCATACATGATTTCGTCATAGTGGAGTACACAACACAGTACAGGAGAGGACAAGAGAAGGGTTACAGGGAAGGGAGGAGAGCCAACCACATACTGCAAAGACACAGGCGGCATTACACACAGCAAACAGACAGGCGGCATTACACACAGCAAACAGACAGACGGCATTACACACAGCAAACAGACAGACGGCATTACACACAGCAAACAGACAGACGGCATTACACACAGCAAACAGACAGGCGGCATTACACACAGCAAACAGACAGGCGGCATTACACACAGCAAACAGACAGGCGTCATTACACACAGCAAACAGACAGGCGGCATTACACACAGCAAACAGACAGGCGGCATTACACACAGCAAACAGACAGGCGGCATTACACACAGCAAACAGACAGGCGGCATTACACACAGCAAACAGACAGACGGCATTACACACAGCAAACAGACAGACGGCATTACACACAGCAAACAGACAGGCGGCATTACACACAGCAAACAGACAGGCGGCATTACACACAGCAAACAGACAGGCGGCATTACACACAGCAAACAGACAGGCGGCATTACACACAGCAAACAGACAGACGGCATTACACACAGCAAACAGACAGGCGGCATTACACACAGCAAACAGACAGACGGCATTACACACAGCAAACAGACAGACGGTATTACACACAGCAAACAGACAGACGGCATTACACACAGCAAACAGACAGACGGCATTACACACAGCAAACAGACAGGCGGCATTACACACAGCAAACAGACAGGCGGCATTACACACAGCAAACAGACAGGCGGCATTACACACAGCAAACAGACAGGCGGCATTACACACAGCAAACAGACAGACGGCATTACACACAGCAAACAGACAGGCGGCATTACACAGCAAACAGACAGGCGGCATTACACACAGCAAACAGACAGGCGGCATTACACACAGCAAACAGACAGGCGGCATTACACACAGCAAACAGACAGACGGCATTACACACAGCAAACAGACAGGCGGCATTACACACAGCAAACAGACAGGCGGCATTACACACAGCAAACAGACAGGCGGCATTACACAGCAAACAGACAGGCGGCATTACACACAGCAAACAGACAGGCGGCATTAGAGATTAGGGACGAGGTGATGATGTCACCCTGAGCCCTGCCAGGCTGGAGGGGGTCGAGGGGGTGTATGAAGGGTGAGGGGTGTCTCTGGGGTCCCAGACACACAGGCTCACTGTTCTCCAACCCTAACCAGTCATTACAGACCCTAACCAGTCATTACAGACCCTAACCAGTCATTACAGACCCTAACCAGTCATTACAGACCCTAACCAGTCATTACAGAGCCAACTCTAACCAGTCATTACAGAGCCTAACCAGTCATTACAGAGCCAACTCTAACCAGTCATTACAGAGCCTAACCAGTCATTAGAGCCAACCCTAAACCAGTCATTACAGAGCCAACCCTAACCAGTCATTACAGAGCCAACCCTAACCAGTCATTACAGAGCCAACCCTAACCAGTCATTACAGAGCCTAACCAGTCATTACAGAGCCACCCCTAACCCGTCATTACAGAGCCACCCCTAACCAGTCATTACAGAGCCAACCCTAACCAGTCATTACAGAGCCAACCCTAAACCAGTCATTACAGAGCCAACCCTAAACCAGTCATTACAGAGCCAACCCTAACCAGTCATTACAGAGCCAACCCTAACCAGTCATTACAGAGCCAACCCTAAACCAGTCATTACAGAGCCAACCCTAAACCAGTCATTACAGAGCCAACCCTAAACCAGTCATTACAGAGCCAACCCTAACCAGTCATTACAGAGCCAACCCTAAACCAGTCATTACAGAGCCAACCCTAACCAGTCATTACAGAGCCAACCCTAACCAGTCATTACAGAGCCAACCCTAAACCAGTCATTACAGAGCCAACCCTAAACCAGTCATTACAGAGCCAACCCTAACCAGTCATTACAGAGCCAACCCTAACCAGTCATTACAGAGCCAACCCTAAACCAGTCATTACAGAGCCAACCCTAACCAGTCATAACAGAGCCAACCCTAAACCAGTCATAACAGAGCCAACCCTAAACCAGTCATTACAGAGCCAACCCTAAACCAGTCATTAGAGCCAACCCTAACCAGTCATTACACAGTAAGCTGAACAGATGTAATCACCAGTAAGCCAGACAAGTGAATAGGCATCAAACGTCCCAATGCAAAGTGACCTCCCTTCTCTATTAATTGGAGTCACGACATAAAACTAATCAGAATTCCAAAGTCATGGCCTAAAATATTTTTACAGGAAGTGGAAGTGAAGTGTACCTATAACGTAAACTCCAACAAAACTTCAAATTTAAACCAAAATCGCTTGCACTCATGAGTAACGTTGCACAGTAAACCCAAACTTCGGTACTTTTTTCGATACTAGAACGTGGGAAAACGTTTCGGTACTAGAATTTTAGTTACTTTAAAAAGTACTTCTGTTTTTACGTTGTCTACTGATGGAGAGAGGAGCAAATCTGACACCGTGCCTGCTCCACTCACTCATCTCTAGCCTGCCACGAGGAACCACTGAATAATGCACCACGGCATGTAGAGATGTTGAAACGGTTATTTACTGTTTCCAAAACAATGTCCAGTACAGGCTAGAACACTACAAATCAAGAAGGAAAAAAACATGACCTTCAAGGTTTGTAGGCCAACTTTCCTTACTAGCTTACAGCTGAAACCAACATCAAGATACAGTAACAAAATATTGCTGATTAAAGCAGATTGTCACCCAAAAAATGTTGGGGACTTCGTCTCCCCCGCCTCACGTCTCTCCCAGTCAAGATCATCTTGTAATCTTGTAATTATTCGCTCCTATGGCCTATTTATTGCCTACCTCCTCATGCCTTTTGCACACATTGTATATAGATTCTCTTTTTTTTCTCTTCTTTTTTTCTACCATGTTATTGACTTGTTTATTGTTTACTCCATGTGTAACTCTGTGTTGTTGTCTGTTCACACTGCTTTGCTTTATCTTGGCCAGGTCGCAGTTGCAAATGAGAACTTGTTCTCAACTAGCCTACCTGGTTAAATAAAGGTGAAATAAAAAAATAAAAAATCATCTTTGCTCTAGCCTCACTGACTGTGTGTGAATGACATCATGGGTCTTAAATGTTGATCAGTACAATAAAATATGTCCCAAATGGAAGTTAAACTAATTGTTTTTCCATCTGTAGCCTCCGATGAAAAACATTTGCCAAAACAAGTTCAATAAATCAATGCATGTACACACTCCAATGGAATATTCACTCACCTGTATTGTGAATAGGCCTAGGCTACATCTTGAATTTACCCAGTTTATCAACAGAGATGTACCATTTAAATACATGATTTCGATTATGTTATGTAGTTAGACTGGTAAAAAACTAAGTCAAATTGATTGTATGACGTTATAATTGATTCATTAAATTAATCCGTTCAAAAATCTAACATTTAAAGTGAAATGATATTGAACTCGAAAGACCAAGTGCCATTCTGTGACTGGCAATTACGCCTTATTTTCTTGCCGTGGTATCGTTTTGGTATCGATGTATCGTGATGGTATCGATGTATCGTTTTGGTATCGATGTATCGTGATGGTATCGAGTATCGTGGTGGTATCGATGTATCGTGGTGGTATCGATGTATCGTGGTGGTATCGATGTATCGTGGTGGTATCGATGTATCGTGGTGGTATCGATGTATCGTGGTGGTATCGATGTATCGTGGTGGTATCGATGTATCGTGATGGTATCGAGTATCGTGGTGGTATCGAGTATCGTGGTGGTATCGAGTATCGTGGTGGTATCGATGTATCGTGGTGGTATCGAGTATCGTGGTGGTATCGAGTATCGTGGTGGTATCGAGTATCGTGATGGTATCGATGTATCGTGATGGTATCGAGTATCGTTTTGGTATCGATGTATCGTGGTGGTATCGAGTATCGTGGTGGTATCGAGTATCGTGGTGGTATCGAGTATCGTGGTGGTATCGAGTATCGTGGTGGTATCGAGTATCGTGGTGGTATCGAGTATCGTGACGGTATCGAGTATCGTGACGGTATCGAGTATCGTGACGGTATCGATGTATCGTGACGGTATCGAGTATCGTGGCGGTATCGAGTATCGTGACGGTATCGAGTATCGTGGCGGTATCGAGTATCGTGGCGGTATCGAGTATCGTGGCGGTATCGAGTATCGTGGCGGTATCGAGTATCGTGGCGGTATCGAGTATCGTTTTGGTATCGAGTATCGTGGTGGTATCGATGTATCGTGGTGGTATCGATGTATCGTGGTGGTATCGAGTATCGTGGTGGTATCGAGTATCGTGGTGGTATCGAGTATCGTTGTGGTATCGATGTATCGTGGTGGTATCGATGTATCGTGGTGGTATCGAGTATCGTGATGGTATCGAGTATCGTGATGGTATCGATGTATCGTGATGGTATCGAGTATCGTTTTGGTATAGAGTATCGTGAGACTAAACCTGGTATCGGTACGAAGACAAAATTCTGGTATCGTGATACTGGTTTCAATACATTTTTTCAGCCAACTTAAAAGCAAAGACTTTATGAATTAATTTGTTACAAGTCAATTTGCAAGGTTGCTAGCCAGCTAGCCTGCTTGACGTCAGCCCCCATACCGGCCTGCTTGCCGTCAGCCCCCATACCGGCCTGCTTGACGTCAGCCCCCATACCGGCCTGCTTGACGTCAGCCCCCATACCGGCCTGCTTGACGTCAGCCCCCATACCGGCCTGCTTGACGTCAGCCCCCATACCGGCCTGCTTGACGTCAGCCCCCATACCGGCCTGCTTGACGTCAGCCCCCATACCGGCCTGCTTGACGTCAGCCCCCATACCGGCCTGCTTGACGTCAGCCCCCATACCGGCCTGCTTGACGTCAGCCCCCATACCGGCCTGCTTGACGTCAGCCCCCATACCGGCCTGCTTGACGTCAGCCCCCATACCGGCCTGCTTGACGTCAGCCCCCATACCGGCCTGCTTGACGTCAGCCCCCATACCGGCCTGCTTGACGTCAGCCCCCATACCGGCCTGCTTGACGTCAGCCCCCATACCGGCCTGCTTGACGTCAGCCCCCATACCGGCCTGCTTGACGTCAGCCCCCATACCGGCCTGCTTGACGTCAGCCCCCATACCGGCCTGCTTGACGTCAGCCCCCATACCGGCCTGCTTGACGTCAGCCCCCATACCGGCCTGCTTGACGTCAGCCCCCATACCGGCCTGCTTGACGTCAGCCCCCATACCGGCCTGCTTGACGTCAGCCCCCATACCGGCCTGCTTGACGTCAGCCCCCATACCGGCCTGCTTGACGTCAGCCCCCATACCGGCCTGCTTGACGTCAGCCCCCATACCGGCCTGCTTGACGTCAGCCCCCATACCGGCCTGCTTGACGTCAGCCCCCATACCGGCCTGCTTGACGTCAGCCCCCATACCGGCCTGCTTGACGTCAGCCCCCATACCGGCCTGCTTGACGTCAGCCCCCATACCGGCCTGCTTGACGTCAGCCCCCATACCGGCCTGCTTGACGTCAGCCCCCATACCGGCCTGCTTGACGTCAGCCCCCATACCGGCCTGCTTGACGTCAGCCCCCATACCGGCCTGCTTGACGTCAGCCCCCATACCGGCCTGCTTGACGTCAGCCCCCATACCGGCCTGCTTGACGTCAGCCCCCTACCGGCCTGCTTGACGTCAGCCCCCTACCGGCCTGCTTGACGTCAGCCCCCTACCGGCCTGCTTGACGTCAGCCCCCTACCGGCCTGCTTGACGTTAGCCCCATACCGGCCTGCTGACGTTAGCCCTATACCGGCCTGCTGACGTTAGCCCTATACCTGCCTGCTGACGTTAGCCCTATACCAGCCTGCTGACGTTAGCCCTATACCAGCCTGCTGACGTCAGCCCCATACCAGCCTGCTGACGTTAGCCCTATACCGGCCTGCTGACGTTAGCCCTATACCTGCCTGCTGACGTTAGCCCTATACCAGCCTGCTGACGTTAGCCCTATACCAGCCTGCTGACGTCAGCCCCATACCGGCCTGCTGACGTTAGCCCTATACCGGCCTGCTGACGTTAGCCCCCTACCGGCCTGCTGACGTTAGCCCCCTACCGGCCTGCTGACGTTAGCCCCCTACCGGCCTGCTGACGTCAGCCCCCTACCAGCCTGCTGACGTTAGCCCTATACCAGCCTGCTGACGTTAGCCCTACCAGCGTCAGCCAAATGCTATCAACACCTAGCGTTCCAACGTTTTGGAAATGCATAACTTTTGCTATATGCAATTATCTTACCCAGCAAGCTAGCCAGACAGCTAACACTATCTATTAAGCCAACTAACCATTAGCTAGCCAGCCAGCCTAGTCAACCACTACGGTTATGGTCGGCAAGCTTGAGCCCAAATACTGGAGACCTGCTAGAACACATGATGCAGCATGTTCCCCATCTGCTTCTTGTTTACATCACACTTCCTGAGATTGGTGGATTGTAGCTCATCACCGCTAACACTTGGTCTGGAATGTAATTGCATGCTAGCATGGCTAGTGGCTAACGTTAGCCAGCTTGAGCTAGCACTCAAACTCAGTAGCACAGAGTAGAGAAATAGTGCATTGTGGGTAGTTTAGAAGATATCCAGAAATTATTTAATAAATATGTGTAATAACACAACATAACTATGTACTTGTGGGCAACCAGATCGTGACTACAACTAATAAGTATTTGACCACACTGTTGTTACATTAGTGAGTAAAAACTCATGCTTTCCTGCCCTTTAATCTAATCCAAACAATGAGATGAAATGAAGATCCTACATCTACATTTCATCACTTTTGTTGATGAGTATTTTCCTGTACAGCAGGAAATGCAAACTTGTAGTTTATTCGAGGTTTAAAAAGGGCTTCTAAAAGTTGTTCATTCCCACTTTAAAAAAATGTCGGACTTGATTTGTCCTAACGAAAAATGTATCAAACCTAACAAAATATGTCCATTAAATTATAGATGGGTTGGCTGTCAATGTAACGAAAAAGATGTGCACGTCGATGTGGCTGGAAAGTGTGTGTTATGAGCAACAATGAAAAGAAGCTGCATAGTGGGGAATCGGAGGTTAATCGTTTTCAGCTCGTTATTGATACCTGTCTGTTATTTTGACCAATGTCCTGTCTATACTAATATGGCAACAACAACAAAAAATCGCTAGCTAGCAAACCAGCAACTGTAAGGACGTATTTGACAGACAAGTGCTCATTGTGCAAATGTTATTTCAATAAACATTTGTAGACTAAACATATTGTAATGAAACAGCAGGGAGCAGGTCAACAAACATGTCTGTGTTGCTTTCACATGGATTAGGCTACTGACTGTAGTATAGACAATATAATAATGGTCCCGTGTGACTCAGTTCGATTCCCACGGGAAACCAGTACAAAACAATGTATCCACTCACTACTGTAAGTCGCTCTGGATAAGCATAGAGGTAGATTTAGTAATTTAGTAAATTACTAAAATGTCAAATGTAAATAATAATAATAATTATGCCATTTAGCAATTCTGCAGCATTGAAGGCCCCCCAAGAACACAGTGGCCTCCATCATTCTTAAAATGGTAGAAGTTTAGAACCACCAAGACTCTTCCTAGAGCTGGCCGCCTGTCTAAACACAACAATTGTGAGGAGAGCCTTGGTCATGAAGAACCCGATGGTCACTCTGACAGAGTTCCTCTGTGGAGATAGGAGAGCCTTGCAGAATTGCACCAATCAGGCCTTTATGGTAGAGTGGCCAGACAGAACCCACTCCTCATTAAAAGGCACAACAGCCCACTTGCAGTTGGCAAAAAGGCACTTAAAAGGACTCTCAGACCATGAGAAACAAGATTATCTGGTCTGATGAAACCAAGATTGAACTCTTTGGCCTGATTGCCAAGCGTCACGTCCGGAGGAAACCTGGCACCATCCTACTCATCTCTTTCCTCTACATTAGTGCCCGGGGAGTAGTGCACTGTGAGTGAAGTGCTGAAAGGCTCATTTCCAGAAGCACACAGGCACAGAAGTTGGTCAAATGAACCCAGAAGTCTACTGAAGTGTGACTTTGTCCTTGCAAGATCTCTTAATCCCCCCCCCCCCCATCCGCCCTTTCAAGGGGCAGCTGAATTTTTTTTACTCACCTACGTGACTCAAATATTTGAGTGTACATTGTGCTTGATTGAGCATGGAAACACTCCAAAAACATTTATTCATGGTCTTTTGGTCCTTTATTATCACCATCATTGAAACAACTCAAACTTTCATTGTGCTCCTAAATGTCTATGTGGTCCTTTAAAAAGAATAAATTCCCGAATTTTATATATACACTGCTCAAAAAAATAAAGGGAACACTTAAACAACACAATGTAACTCCAAGTCAATCACACTTCTGTGAAATCAAACTGTCCACTTAGGAAGCATCACTGATTGACAATAAATTTCACATGCTGTTGTGCAAATGGAATAGACAAAAGGTGGAAATTATAGGCAATTAGCAAGACACCCCCAATAAAGGAGTGGTTCTGCAGGTGGTGACCACAGACCACTTCTCAGTTCCTATGCTTCCTGGCTGATGTTTTGGTCACTTTTGAATGCTGGCGGTGCTTTCACTCTAGTGGTAGCATGAGACGGAGTCTACAACCCACACAAGTGGCTCAGGTAGTGCAGCTCATCCAGGATGGCACAACAATGCGAGCTGTGGCAAGAAGGTTTGCTGTGTCTGTCAGCGTAGTGTCCAGAGCATGGAGGTGCTACCAGGAGACAGGCCAGTACATCAGGAGACGTGGAGGAGGCCATAGGAGGGCAACAACCCAGCAGCAGGACCGCTACCTCCGCCTTTGTGCAAGGAGGAGCACTGCCAGAGCCCTGCAAAATGACCTCCAGCAGGCCACAAATGTGCATTTGTCTGCTCAAACGGTCAGAAACAGACTCCATGAGGGTGGTATGAGGGCCCGACGTTCACAGGTGGGGGTTGTGCTTACAGCCCAACACCGTGCAGGACGTTTGGCATTTGCCAGAGAACACCAAGATTGGCAAATTCGCCACTGGCGCCCTGTGCTCTTCACAGATGAAAGCAGGTTCACACGCACATGTGACAGCCGTGACAGAGTCTGGAGATGCCGTGGAGAACATTCTGCTGCCTGCAACATCCTACAGCATGACCGGTTTGGCGGTGGTTCAGTCATGGTGTGGGGTGGCATTTCTTTGGGGGGCCGCACAGCCCTCCATGTGCTCGCCAGAGGTAGCCTGACTGCCATTAAGTACTGAGATGAGATCCTCAGACCCCTTGTGAGACCATATGCTGGTGCGGTTGGCCCTGGGTTCCTCCTAATGCAAGACAATGCTAGACCTCATGTGGCTGGAGTGTGTCAGCAGTTCCTGCAAGAGGAAGGCATTGATGCTATGGACTGGCCCGCCCGTTCCCCAGACCTGAATCCAATTGAGCACATCTGGGACATCATGTCTCGCTCCATCCACCAACGCCACGTTGCACCACAGACTGTCCAGGAGTTGGCGGATGCTTTAGTCCAGGTCTGGGAGGAGATCCCTCAGGAGAGCATCCGCCACCTCATCAGGAGCATGCCCAGGCGTTGTAGGGAGGTCATACAGGCACGTGGAGGCCACACACACTACTGAGCCTCATTTTGACTTGTTCTAAGGACACTATATCAAAGTTGGATCAGCCTGTAGTGTGGTTTTCCACTTTAATTTTGAGTGTGACTCCAAATCCAGACCTCCATGGGTTGATAAATTTTATTTCCATTGATAATTTTTGTGTGATTTTGTTGTCAGCACATTCAACTATGTAAAGAAAAAAGTATTTAATAAGAATATTTCATTCATTCAGATCTAGGATGTGTTATTTTAGTGTTCCCTTTATTTTTTTGAGCAGTGTATATATATAATATATATATCCTTGAAAAGCTTTCTTTGTTTCCCGCTTTCTTCTTTTGTCATGGTATCGTTTCGGTATCGAGTATTGTGATACTAAAACCTGGTATTGGTTTCAAAGTCTAAATACACTAGATACACCATCATCATCATCATCACCGGGGGATCAACATGTGTCCGCCAGAGGGGAAACAGACAGTCGTTCCAGATCCTTAGTGAGATACAAGCAGTCCACAAACCCACAGAGAGAAAGTTAGTGGAGGCAATACTGAATCATGGGTTTAAACATGTAGCACTTTGTTAGTGAAGTCGTGGGCGGTGTTTGCAGACTATTTTTTGTACATCTTTGACAGTGCTACTGTATCTTTTTTGACACGCAAAGACCCAAACGGCGTTCCATAGTATGTCGTTGAAACTAATAGCAGTTACGCTATTACTGTGTATCTCCGGTAGGGCAACATCTGAAAAATAGCACACTTGGTAGTGTGTAACGGTGATCAACCAGTTGGCGAAAGCCGACATCACCCACGACAGAGAACGGTTGATTGTCAAGGGTAATGAATTCCCATTATCTTGGCATTAGCGGATTTCACCTTTGAGTTGTCTCACTGAAATGTTCGTACTCTTTCAAATGACTGCTGGACTTGTTGACTGCTCGATCCACACAGCAGACCACACATCCACACAGCAACCCTAACCAGCCATTACAGACCCTAACCAGTCATTACAGAGCCAACCTCGATCCACACAGCAGACATTGCTGCTGGACTTGTTGTCTGCTCGATCCACACAGCAGACATTGCTGCTGGACTTGTTGACTGCTCGATCCACACAGCAGACATTGTGGGCTAGTTTAGGAATGCTGTGTTGCAGGTGTAGCGCAACATTTTTTACGTGGCTTCATTACGTCATGTTACCTACGTTATATAGGTATGCACGCCAACTTTGACACCGGTTTTTCCACATCGCCGTTAAACTAGACATCGGGCCGATATCGACGTTGGCATTTTTAGCTAATATCGTCCGATTCCGATATGTTCACCGATAGATCGTGCATCCCTAGTTTAAACATGTTAACGTATTTGTTCTTGCTATGGGTTTTCCTGATAATCCTGTCACACTGAAATCAGGATAATCCAGAACTAAGGTATTCTTCACACCAACAGCGAAAGAACAGAAAGAGCCATGTCCCATACCACCCTTACCCCCATTAGTTCAGTTTGTGTCTAACTTTTCACGTGTAATTGCTTTCTGCTGTTGTAATGCAGGGCTCCCTTGAAAAAGAGACCTTGGTCTCAATGGGACTACTGCCTAAATAAAAGTTAAATATAAATACATTAAATAAATCCCTCACCGGGCAGAAGTAGGAGTTCTCTGCAATGTAGCGTGCCACTCCCTGGTTGCTGGCGGAGGTTGCCATGACGAGGAGGAGGGCGTCGCGGGCCTGCTGTCCGATGGCTCCGTCACGGTGGATGAAGGGAACCAGCAGGGAGAAGATGAGCAGGTTGGTAGGCCCGTGTTGCACCGGGGCCGTCCTGAACAACAGCTCCAACACAGCAGGAGCCCGCGCCATCGACACACAGATCTGGTGATGTTGAGATCACAATATATTTTTCTTTTCATGAAACATAAACACACACAAAACGACGTGACACAATGAACAGGGCTAACATTATATGAATTACAAAAGGTTTAACAGCTCAACAGTAGCCACCCACGCCTACAACCACCTCATGCCACCCACGCCTGCAACCATCTCATGCCACCAACCATCTCATGCCACCCACGCCTCAAACCATCTCATGCCACCCACGCCACCAACCATCTCATGCCACCCACGCCTCAAACCATCTCATGCCACCCACGCCTCCAACCATCTCATGTCACCCACGCCTCCAACCATCTCATGCCACCCACGCCTCCAACCATCTCATGTCACCCACGCCTCCAACCATCTCATGTCACCCACGCCTCCAACCATCTCATGTCACCCACGCCTCCAACCATCTCATGCCACCCACGCCTCAAACCATCTCATGCCACCCACGCCTCCAACCATCTCATGTCACCCACGCCTCCAACCATCTCATGTCACCCACGCCTCCAACCATCTCATGCCACCCACGCCTCCAACCATCTCATGCCACCCACGCCTCCAACCATCTCATGCCACCCACGCCTCCAACCATCTCATGCCACCCACGCCTCCAACCATCTCATGCCACCCACGCCTCCAACCATCTCATGTCACCCACGCCTCCAACCATCTCATGCCACCCACGCCTCCAACCATCTCATGCCACCCACGCCTCCAACCATCTCATGCCACCCACGCCTCCAACCATCTCATGCCACCCACGCCTCCAACCATCTCATGCCACCCACGCCTCCAACCATCTCATGCCACCCACGCCTCCAACCATCTCATGCCACCCACGCCTCCAACCATCTCATGCCACCCACGCCTCCAACCATCTCATGTCACCCACGCCTCCATCCACCTCATGCCACCCACGCCTCCAACCACCTCATGCCACCCACCTCATGCCACCCACGCCTCCAACCATCTCATGCCAACCATCTCATGTCAGCCACGCCTCCAACCATCTCATGCCACCCACGCCTCCAACCACCTCATGCCACCCACGCCTCCATCCACCTCATGCCACCCACGCCTCCATCCACCTCATGCCACCCACGCCTCCAACCATCTCATGTCACCCACGCCTCCATCCACCTCATGCCACCCACGCCTCCAACCACCTCATGCCACCCACCTCATGCCACCCACGCCTCCAACCATCTCATGCCAACCATCTCATGTCAGCCACGCCTCCAACCATCTCATGTCACCCACGCCTCCAACCATCTCATGTCAGCCACGCCTCCAACCATCTCATGCCACCCACCTCATGCCACCCACGCCTCCAACCATCTCATGCCAACCATCTCATGTCAGCCACGCCTCCAACCATCTCATGTCAGCCACGCCTCCAACCATCTCATGTCAGCCACGCCTCCAACCACCTCATGCCACCCACCTCATGCCACCCACGCCTCCAACCATCTCATGCCAACCATCTCATGTCAGCCACGCCTCCAACCATCTCATGTCATCCACCTCATGCCACCCACGCCTCCATCCACCTCATGCCACCCACGCCTCCAACCATCTCATGCCACCCACGCCTCCAACCATCTCATGTCAGCCACGCCTCCAACCATCTCATGTCATCCACCTCATGCCACCCACGCCTCCAACCACCTCATGCCACCCACCTCATGCCACCCACGCCTCCAACCATCTCATGCCAACCATCTCATGTCAGCCACGCCTCCAACCATCTCATGTCAGCCACGCCTCCATCCACCTCATGCCACCCACCTCATGCCACCCACGCCTCCAACCATCTCATGCCAACCATCTCATGTCAGCCACGCCTCCAACCATCTCATGTCAGCCACGCCTCCATCCATCTCATGTCAGCCACGCCTCCATCCACCTCATGCCACCCACGCCTCCAACCATCTCATGCCAACCATCTCATGTCAGCCACGCCTCCAACCATCTCATGTCAGCCACGCCTCCAACCATCTCATGCCACCCACCTCATGCCACCCACGCCTCCAACCACCTCATGCCACCCACCTCATGCCACCCACGCCTCCAACCATCTCATGTCACCCACGCCTCCATCCACCTCATGCCACCCACGCCTCCAACCATCTCATGTCACCCACGCCTCCATCCACCTCATGCCACCCACGCCTCCAACCACCTCATGCCACCCACCTCATGCCACCCACGCCTCCAACCATCTCATGCCAACCATCTCATGTCAGCCACGCCTCCAACCATCTCATGTCAGCCACGCCTCCAACCATCTCATGTCAGCCACGCCTCCAACCATCTCATGTCAGCCACGCCTCCAACCATCTCATGTCATCCACCTCATGCCACCCACGCCTCCATCCACCTCATGCCACCCACGCCTCCACCCACCTCATGCCACCCACGCCTCCAACCATCTCATGCCAACCATCTCATGTCAGCCACGCCTCCAACCATCTCATGTCAGCCACGCCTCCAACCATCTCATGTCAGCCACCCACGCCTCCAACCATCTCATGTCACCCACGCCTCCAACCATCTCATGTCACCCACGCCTCCAACCATCTCATGCCACCCACGCCTCCAACCATCTCATGCCACCCACGCCTCCAACCATCTCATGCCACCCACCCACGCCTCCAACCATCTCATGCCACCCACCCACGCCTCCAACCATCTCATGTCAGCCACGCCTCCAACCATCTCATGCCAGCCACGCCTCCAACCATCTCATGCCAGCCACGCCTCCAACCATCTCATGTCAGCCACGCCTCCAACCATCTCATGCCAGCCACGCCTCCAACCATCTCATGTCAGCCATCTCATGTCAGCCACGCCTCCAACCATCTCATGCCATCCACGCCTCCAACCACCTCATGCCACCCACGCCTCCATCCACCTCATGCCACCCACGCCTCCATCCACCTCATGCCACCCACGCCTCCAACCATCTCATGTCACCCACGCCTCCAACCATCTCATGCCACCCACGCCTCCAACCATCTCATGTCACCCACGCCTCCAACCATCTCATGTCAGCCACGCCTCCAACCATCTCATGTCACCCACGCCTCCAACCATCTCATGCCACCCACGCCTCCAACCATCTCATGTCACCCACGCCTCCAACCATCTCATGTCACCCACGCCTCCAACCATCTCATGTCACCCACGCCTCCAACCATCTCATGCCACCCACGCCTCAAACCATCTCATGCCACCCACGCCTCCAACCATCTCATGTCACCCACGCCTCCAACCATTTCATGTCACCCACGCCTCCAACCATCTCATGTCACCCACGCCTCCAACCATCTCATGCCACCCACGCCTCCAACCATCTCATGCCACCCACGCCTCCAACCATCTCATGCCACCCACGCCTCCAACCATCTCATGCCACCCACGCCTCCAACCATCTCATGCCACCCACGCCTCCAACCATCTCATGTCACCCACGCCTCCAACCATCTCATGCCACCCACGCCTCCAACCATCTCATGCCACCCACGCCTCCAACCATCTCATGCCACCCACGCCTCCAACCATCTCATGCCACCCACGCCTCCAACCATCTCATGCCACCCACGCCTCCAACCATCTCATGCCACCCACGCCTCCAACCATCTCATGCCACCCACGCCTCCAACCATCTCATGTCACCCACGCCTCCATCCACCTCATGCCACCCACGCCTCCAACCACCTCATGCCACCCACCTCATGCCACCCACGCCTCCAACCATCTCATGCCAACCATCTCATGTCAGCCACGCCTCCAACCATCTCATGCCATCCACGCCTCCAACCACCTCATGCCACCCACGCCTCCATCCACCTCATGCCACCCACGCCTCCATCCACCTCATGCCACCCACGCCTCCAACCATCTCATGTCACCCACGCCTCCATCCACCTCATGCCACCCACGCCTCCAACCACCTCATGCCACCCACCTCATGCCACCCACGCCTCCAACCATCTCATGCCAACCATCTCATGTCAGCCACGCCTCCAACCATCTCATGTCACCCACGCCTCCAACCATCTCATGTCAGCCACGCCTCCAACCATCTCATGCCACCCACCTCATGCCACCCACGCCTCCAACCATCTCATGCCAACCATCTCATGTCAGCCACGCCTCCAACCATCTCATGTCAGCCACGCCTCCAACCACCTCATGTCAGCCACGCCTCCAACCACCTCATGCCACCCACCTCATGCCACCCACGCCTCCAACCATCTCATGCCAACCATCTCATGTCAGCCACGCCTCCAACCATCTCATGTCATCCACCTCATGCCACCCACGCCTCCATCCACCTCATGCCACCCACGCCTCCAACCATCTCATGCCACCCACGCCTCCAACCATCTCATGTCAGCCACGCCTCCAACCATCTCATGTCATCCACCTCATGCCACCCACGCCTCCAACCACCTCATGCCACCCACCTCATGCCACCCACGCCTCCAACCATCTCATGCCAACCATCTCATGTCAGCCACGCCTCCAACCATCTCATGTCAGCCACGCCTCCATCCACCTCATGCCACCCACCTCATGCCACCCACGCCTCCAACCATCTCATGCCAACCATCTCATGTCAGCCACGCCTCCAACCATCTCATGTCAGCCACGCCTCCAACCATCTCATGTCAGCCACGCCTCCATCCACCTCATGCCACCCACGCCTCCAACCATCTCATGCCAACCATCTCATGTCAGCCACGCCTCCAACCATCTCATGTCAGCCACGCCTCCAACCATCTCATGCCACCCACCTCATGCCACCCACGCCTCCAACCACCTCATGCCACCCACCTCATGCCACCCACGCCTCCAACCATCTCATGTCACCCACGCCTCCATCCACCTCATGCCACCCACGCCTCCAACCATCTCATGTCACCCACGCCTCCATCCACCTCATGCCACCCACGCCTCCAACCACCTCATGCCACCCACCTCATGCCACCCACGCCTCCAACCATCTCATGCCAACCATCTCATGTCAGCCACGCCTCCAACCATCTCATGTCAGCCACGCCTCCAACCATCTCATGTCAGCCACGCCTCCAACCATCTCATGTCAGCCACGCCTCCAACCATCTCATGTCATCCACCTCATGCCACCCACGCCTCCATCCACCTCATGCCACCCACGCCTCCACCCACCTCATGCCACCCACGCCTCCAACCATCTCATGCCAACCATCTCATGTCAGCCACGCCTCCAACCATCTCATGTCAGCCACGCCTCCAACCATCTCATGTCAGCCACCCACGCCTCCAACCATCTCATGTCACCCACGCCTCCAACCATCTCATGTCACCCACGCCTCCAACCATCTCATGCCACCCACGCCTCCAACCATCTCATGCCACCCACGCCTCCAACCATCTCATGCCACCCACCCACGCCTCCAACCATCTCATGCCAACCATCTCATGCCAGCCACGCCTCCAACCATCTCATGCCAGCCACGCCTCCAACCATCTCATGCCAGCCACGCCTCCAACCATCTCATGCCAGCCACGCCTCCAACCATCTCATGTCAGCCACGCCTCCAACCATCTCATGCCAGCCACGCCTCCAACCATCTCATGTCAGCCACGCCTCCAACCATCTCATGTCAGCCACGCCTCCAACCATCTCATGTCAGCCACGCCTCCAACCATCTCATGTCAGCCACGCCTCCAACCATCTCATGTCAGCCACGCCTCCAACCATCTCATGCCAGCCACGCCTCCAACCATCTCATGTCAGCCACGCCTCCAACCATCTCATGTCAGCCACGCCTCCAACCATCTCATGTCAGCCACGCCTCCAACCATCTCATGTCAGCCACGCCTCCAACCATCTCATGTCAGCCACGCCTCCAACCATCTCATGTCAGCCACGCCTCCAACCATCTCATGTCAGCCACGCCTCCAACCATCTCATGTCACCCACGCCTCCAACCATCTCATGTCACCCACGCCTCCAACCATCTCATGTCACCCACGCCTCCATCCACCTCATGCCATCCACGCCTCCAACCATCTCATGTCAGCCACGCCTCCATTGAGCCACAATGTTTATTTTCCTTTGCACTGTTTTTAATTTTCTTTTGTCTGCCTTCTGTGTATTCCATCAGGGACCACGTTGGAAACAAGTGGAATTGCTTTCAGGTGTTATCCTCTGAGTTGTGCTCAGAGCATCTTTTCCCCCAATAACAATCAACCAATCTGTTCCACCCACCTGGTTGAGCAGCAGCACGAGGCTGTTCTCCAGAGAGGGAGGGCAGCCCAGCTGGGGCTCAGCACAGGCCCCCAGCAGACCCAGTAGAGGTTGCAGCACCGCCTTGTGTTGGAGCAAGGGCTGCTGAGACTGGCCTATCAGCATCTCAAACAGCTTGAGTAGCGCCCCCTGGCTGTCGGGGTCCAGGCCGCGCCTCAGGTGCCACTGCACCACACGCTCCAGGACGTTCTCAGACACCACCAGGTCCAGGATGGGGCCAATGGGGGGGACGTTACCGGACGTTACCGCCCCGGAGGGTCCCTCACACTCCCCCGGTCGCTCCTCGGCCAGGAGGCACAGCATCTGGTCGGTGTGGTTCCGCACCGCGGTGAGGTCATCACTAGAGCTTGACGGATCCCGCTGTTCCAGCACCCAGGACACCTGTAGAGGAGGGAGAGAGATGTTTTTTTATTTTTTTATCCTCAGTGTCCTGTGGGTTGGCTGGATGTCACATGCATCACTAATTAGTACCTGCATTGGGCATCAACCAATCAACTTCTGAGACTTGTTCACATAGTGAAATTTACAACAACAAAAAAATCTAATTGACAAAACACACAGTGTTGTGTGTGAAACCCCAAGTGTGTGAGATTGAGTTACCATGAGTGTCTGTTGTTGACTCATTGATGTGCTGATTAGCAGGAAGCTCGTATTGAGTTACTTTGGTGCCATTAAGATCAAGCAAAACTTCTGAAGTCGAGAACAAAATTCTTAGTATTGAAAATAAAAATGATGATATTGAAAGCAAAAACGTAAACCCAAATGGAGCAAAAAAATTATATTACAAAAGGAAATCATTTTGAAATGTGCAACAACAAAAAAAAAATCTAAATAAATAGGTTTTTATTTAAACATTTTCAATAATAACACGATTGTGATCAAACACCTCTGTCTGTATTTTTCCCCCGGCACATTTAATAAAGCAACATAGCAGGGTCGGTCCTGGTCGGTCCTGGTCGGTCCTGGTCGGTCCTGGATGGGAGACCAGGTGTATCTGGATGTGGTGTTGGAGGGTTAGTAGGGGGGGGACTTTCTTCTGGTGTTAAAAGTCATTGTAACAACTATTTCTTAATGCCAGACACACATATAATAGTAGCTTCGAGCACTCCAAGAAAACATTCCCAAATAACAAACTCTTAAATTCATTGTTATAATATTGTAACGTTGTTCTACAAATTGGGTTTGACGATCTCCAAATCAGCTCTAACTTCAGAAACAATCCCACACAACGCTTTGTGGTCAGCGTCACGCGATAAATTAAAAACGTATAAAAAGCGGCACAAATCATTTGTGAAAATGAGGCGGGCGAATTGGGTGTCTCCTGGTCAATCTGCGGGGCACATTTCATCCCTGAGAACGTCCACTGTCTGTAAGAACTTGCTATACCTACAATTTGCTATAACTTGCTATACCTACAAAACCCACAAATGTGGCTTCTAAAAAGTGTCAAAACAGCCAGCAGCAACAGCAGAGAACGTGATGATTATCACTAGCATGGAAGTGCTACCTCTATGCTAACATTAACTAACTATAGTGCTACATCTATGCTAACATTAACTACCTATAGAGCTCCCTCTATGCCAACATTAACTACCTATAGAGCTCCCTCTATGCCAACATTAACAACCTATAGAGCTCCCTCTATGCTAACATTAACTACCTATAGAGCTACCTCTATGCTAACATTAACAACCTATAGAGCTCCCTCTATGCTAACATTAACTACCTATAGAGCTCCCTCTATGCTAACATTAACTACCTATAGAGCTCCCTCTATGCTAACATTAACTACCTATAGAGCTACCTCTATGCTAACATTAACAACCTATAGAGCTCCCTCTATGCTAACATTAACTACCTATAGAGCTCCCTCTATGCTAACATTAACTACCTATAGAGCTACCTCTATGCTAACATTAACTACCTATAGTGCTACCTCTATGCTAACATTAACTAACTATAGTGCTACCTCTATGCCAACATTTACCTTCTAAATAACACTGATAAAACTTACCAGATGTAAACATGTCTGCCAGCGGTAGGTAGATAACTACTGATGCTGTCACAGATAAAACTACTCTTTCCCATAGTGCTAAGGTGTTTGTGGGGGCTGTTCCTCCATCATGTACAGTAGACTACAGCAAGACAATACGTTCCTCCATCATGTACAGTAGACTACAGACAATACGTTCCTCCATCATGTACAGTAGACTACAGCCAGACAATACGTTCCTCCATCATGTACAGTAGACTACAGACAATACGTTCCTCCATCATGTACAGTAGACTACAGCCAGACAATACGTTCCTACATCATGTACGGTAGACTACAGCCAGACAATACGTTCCTCCATTATGTACAGAAGACTAGACAGACAATATGTTCCTCCATCATGTACAGTAGACTACAGACAATACGTTCCTCCATCATGTACAGTAGACTACAGACAATACGTTCCTCCATCATGTACAGTAGACTACAGACAATACGTTCCTCCATCATGTACAGTAGACTACAGACAGACAATATGTTCCTCCATCATGTACAGTAGACTACAGACAATACGTTCCTCCATCATGTACAGTAGACTCCAGACAATACGTTCCTCCATCATGTACAGTAGACTACAGCCAATACGTTCCTCCATCATGTACAGTAGACTACAGCCAATACGTTCCTCCATCATGTACAGTAGACTACAGCCAATACGTTCCTCCATCATGTACAGTAGACTACAGCCAATACGTTCCTCCATCATGTACAGTAGACTACAGCCAATACGTTCCTCCATGTACAGTAGACTACAGCCAATATGTTCCTCCATGTACAGTAGACTACAGACAATATGTTCCTCCATGTACAGTAGACTACAGACAATATGTTCCTCCATCATGTACAGTAGACTACAGCCAGACAATACGTTCCTCCATGTACAGTAGACTACAGACAATACGTTCCTCCATGTACAGTAGACTACAGACAATATGTTCCTCCATGTACAGTAGACTACAGACAATATGTTCCTCCATGTACAGTAGACTACAGACAATACGTTCCTCCATCATGTACAGTAGACTACAGACAATATGTTCCTCCATCATGTACAGTAGACTACAGCCAGACAATACGTTCCTCCATGTACAGTAGACTACAGACAATACGTTCCTCCATGTACAGTAGACTACAGACAATATGTTCCTCCATGTACAGTAGACTACAGACAATATGTTCCTCCATGTACAGTAGACTACAGACAATACGTTCCTCCATCATGTACAGTAGACTACAGACAATACGTTCCTCCATCATGTACAGTAGACTACAGACAATATGTTCCTCCATCATGTACAGTAGACTACAGACAATATGTTCCTCCATGTACAGTAGACTACAGACAATATGTTCCTCCATGTACAGTAGACTACAGACAATACGTTCCTCCATCATGTACAGTAGACTACAGACAATATGTTCCTCCATCATGTACAGTAGACTACAGACAATATGTTCCTCCATCATGTACAGTAGACTACAGACAATGTGTTCCTCCATCATGTACAGTAGACTACAGACAATGTGTTCCTCCATCATGTACAGTAGACTACAGACAATATGTTCCTCCATCATGTACAGTAGACTACAGACAATATGTTCCTCCATCATGTACAGTAGACTACAGACAATATGTTCCTCCATCATGTACAGTAGACTACAGACAATAGGTTCCTCCATCATGTACAGTAGACTACAGACAATAGGTTCCTCCATCATGTACAGTAGACCAGACAATAGGTTCCTCCATCATGTACAGTAGACCAGACAATATGTTCCTCCATGTACAGTAGACCAGACAATATGTTCCTCCATGTACAGTAGACTACAGACAATATGTTCCTCCATGTACAGTAGACTAGACAATATGTTCCTCCATGTACAGTAGACTACAGACAATATGTTCCTCCATGTACAGTAGACTACAGACAATATGTTCCTCCATGTACAGTAGACTACAGACAATGTGTTCCTCCATGTACAGTAGACTACAGACAATGTGTTCCTCCATCATGTACAGTAGACTACAGACAATGTGTTCCTCCATCATGTACAGTAGACTACAGACAATGTGTTCCTCCATCATGTACAGTAGACTACAGACAATGTGTTCCTCCATCATGTACAGTAGACTACAGACAATATGTTCCTCCATCATGTACAGTAGACTACAGACAATATGTTCCTCCATCATGTACAGTAGACTACAGACAATATGTTCCTCCATCATGTACAGTAGACTACAGACAATATATTCCTCCATCATGTACAGTAGACTACAGACAATATATTCCTCCATCATGTACAGTAGACTACAGACAATATATTCCTCCATCATGTACAGTAGACTACAGACAATATGTTCCTCCATCATGTACAGTAGACTACAGACAATGTGTTCCTCCATCATGTACAGTAGACTACAGCCAGACAATACGTTCCTCCATGTACAGTAGACTAGACAATACGTTCCTCCATGTACAGTAGACTACAGACAATACGTTCCTCCATCATGTACAGTAGACTACAGACAATACGTTCCTCCATCATGTACAGTAGACTACAGACAGACAATATGTTCCTCCATCATGTACAGTAGACTACAGACAATATGTTCCTCCATCATGTACAGTAGACTACAGACAATATGTTCCTCCATCATGTACAGTAGACTACAGACAATATGTTCCTCCATGTACAGTAGACTACAGACAATATGTTCCTCCATGTACAGTAGACTACAGACACTATGTTCCTCCATGTACAGTAGACTACAGACACTATGTTCCTCCATGTACAGTAGACTACAGACACTATGTTCCTCCATGTACAGTAGACTACAGACACTGTTCCTCCATGTACAGTAGACTACAGACACTATGTTCCTCCATGTACAGTAGACTACAGACACTATGTTCCTCCATGTACAGTAGACTACAGACACTATGTTCCTCCATGTACAGTAGACTACAGACACTATGTTCCTCCATCATGTACAGTAGACTACAGACACTATGTCCTCCATCATGTACAGTAGACTACAGACACTATGTTCCTCCATCATGTACAGTAGACTACAGACACTATGTTCCTCCATCATGTACAGTAGACTACAGACACTATGTTCCTCCATCATGTACAGTAGACTACAGACACTATGTTCCTCCATGTACAGTAGACTACAGACACTATGTTCCTCCATGTACAGTAGACTACAGACACTATGTTCCTCCATGTACAGTAGACTACAGACACTATGTTCCTCCATGTACAGTAGACTACAGACACTATGTTCCTCCATGTACAGTAGACTACAGACACGATGTTCCTCAATCATGTACAGTAGACTACAGACACTATGTTCCTCCATCATGTACAGTAGACTACAGACAATATTTTCCTCCATCATGTACAGTAGACTACAGACAATAGGTTCCTCCATCATGTACAGTAGACTACAGACAATAGGTTCCTCCATCATGTACAGTAGACTACAGACAATAGGTTCCTCCATCATGTACAGTAGACTACAGACAATAGGTTCCTCCATCATGTACAGTAGACTACAGACAATAGGTTCCTCCATCATGTACAGTAGACTACAGACAATACGTTCCTCCATCATGTACAGTAGACTACAGACAATACGTTCCTCCATCATGTACAATAGACTACAGACAATATGTTCCTCCATCATGTACAATAGACTACAGCCAGACAATACGTTCCTACATCATGTACGGTAGACTACAGCCAGACAATACGTTCCTACATCATGTACGGTAGACTACAGCCAGACAATACGTTCCTCCATCATGTACAGTAGACTACAGACAATATGTTCCTCCATCATGTACAGTAGACTACAGACAATACGTTCCTCCATCATGTACAGTAGACTACAGACAATAGGTTCCTCCATCATGTACAGTAGACTACAGACAATAGGTTCCTCCATGTACAGTAGACCAGACAATATGTTCCTCCATGTACAGTAGACTACAGACAATACGTTCCTCCATGTACAATAGACTACAGACAATATGTTCCTCCATCATGTACAGTAGACTACAGACAATATGTTCCTCCATCATGTACAGTAGACTACAGACAATACATTCCTCCATTATGTACAGAAGACTAGACAGACAATACGTTCCTCCATCATGTACAGTAGACTACAGACAATACGTTCCTCCATCATGTACAGTAGACTACAGACAATACGTTCCTCCATCATGTACAGTAGACTACAGACAATATGTTCCTCCATGTACAGTAGACCAGACAATATGTTCCTCCATGTACAGTAGACTACAGACAATACGTTCCTCCATCATGTACAGTAGACTACAGACAATATATTCCTCCATCATGTACAGTAGACTACAGACACTATGTTCCTCCATCATGTACAGTAGACTACAGACACTATGTTCCTCCATCATGTACAGTAGACTACAGACACTATGTTCCTCCATGTACAGTAGACTACAGACACTATGTTCCTCCATGTACAGTAGACTACAGACACTATGTTCCTCCATGTACAGTAGACTACAGACACTATGTTCCTCCATGTACAGTAGACTACAGACACTATGTTCCTCCATGTACAGTAGACTACAGACACGATGTTCCTCCATGTACAGTAGACTACAGACACTATGTTCCTCCATCATGTACAGTAGACTACAGACACTATGTTCCTCCATCATGTACAATAGACTACAGACACTATGTTCCTCCATCATGTACAATAGACTACAGACAATATGTTCCTCCATCATGTACAGTAGACTACAGACAATAGGTTCCTCCATCATGTACAGTAGACTACAGACAATAGGTTCCTCCATCATGTACAGTAGACTACAGACAATACGTTCCTCCATCATGTACAGTAGACTACAGACAATAGGTTCCTCCATCATGTACAGTAGACTACAGACAATACGTTCCTCCATCATGTACAGTAGACTACAGACAATACGTTCCTCCATCATGTACAATAGACTACAGACAATATGTTCCTCCATCATGTACAATAGACTACAGCCAGACAATACGTTCCTACATCATGTACGGTAGACTACAGCCAGACAATACGTTCCTCCATTATGTACAGAAGACTAGACAGACAATATGTTCCTCCATCATGTACAGTAGACTACAGACAATACGTTCCTCCATCATGTACAGTAGACTACAGACAATACGTTCCTCCATCATGTACAGTAGACTACAGACAATATGTTCCTCCATGTACAGTAGACCAGACAATATGTTCCTCCATGTACAGTAGACTACAGACAATACGTTCCTCCATCATGTACAATAGACTACAGACAATATGTTCCTCCATCATGTACAGTAGACTACAGACAATATGTTCCTCCATCATGTACAGTAGACTACAGACAATACGTTCCTCCATTATGTACAGAAGACTAGACAGACAATACGTTCCTCCATCATGTACAGTAGACTACAGACAATACGTTCCTCCATCATGTACAGTAGACTACAGACAATACGTTCCTCCATCATGTACAGTAGACTACAGACAATATGTTCCTCCATGTACAGTAGACCAGACAATATGTTCCTCCATGTACAGTAGACTACAGACAATACGTTCCTCCATCATGTACAGTAGACTACAGACAATATGTTCCTCCATCATGTACAGTAGACTACAGACAATATGTTCCTCCATCATGTACAGTAGACTACAGACAATATGTTCCTCCATCATGTACAGTAGACTACAGACAATGTGTTCCTCCATGTACAGCAGACTACAGACAATACGTTCCTCCATCGTATCCCTGAGCCCACAAGGTGAAATATCTGTCCATCTGCCCTTGAGCAAGGCAATTAACCCTAATTGCTACAGGGTCACCATCAATAATGGCTGATCCCTGTCCGTGAACCCACTCACATAGGGTGACTGAGGGAGATTCGGGATATGCAAAACACATATTTTGATCGCACAGTCGTACAGGTTACCCACTTGTACAAGCAGTGAAACAAGACAGATATATAGGGGCTCCTGAGTGGCGCGGCTGTCTAAGGCACTGCATCTCAGTGCTAGAGGCATCACTACAGACCCTGGTTCAGGCTACCTTGAGACGCCGACAGTGACGGGTCGGTAGAGACCTTGAGACGCCGACAGTGACGGGTCGGTAGAGACCTTGAGACGCCGACAGTGACGGGTCGGTAGAGACCTTGAGACGCCGACAGTGACGGGTCGGTAGAGACCTTGAGACGCCGACAGTGACGGGTCGGTAGAGACCTTGAGACGCCGACAGTGACGGGTCGGTAGAGACCTTGAGACGCCGACAGTGACGGGTCGGTAGAGACCTTGAGACGCCGACAGTGACGGGTCGGTAGAGACCTTGAGACGCCGACAGTGACGGGTCGGTAGAGACCTTGAGACGCCGACAGTGACGGGTCAGTAGAGACCTTGAGACGCCGACAGTGACGGGTCAGTAGAGACCTTGAGACGCCGACAGTGACGGGTCAGTAGAGACCTTGAGACGCCGACAGTGACGGGTCAGTAGAGACCTTGAGACGCCGACAGTGACGGGTCAGTAGAGACCTTGAGACGCCGACAGTGACGGGTCAGTAGAGACCTTGAGACGCCGACAGTGACGGGTCAGTAGAGACCTTGAGACGCCGACAGTGACGGGTCAGTAGAGACCTTGAGACGCCGACAGTGACGGGTCAGTAGAGACCTTGAGACGCCGACAGTGACGGGCCAGTAGAGACCTTGAGATGCTGCTTCTGCTGGTAACAAAATAGCCTCTGTTGGCATGACGTGACCGGCAGTTAGAGACTAAAAGGGATGATCAATACTCTACTGATGGGAGCTGATAACGGTTGACAGACTGGTCCAGCCTTGACAGGCAGGCACACACACTATCCAGGCACTTCAACTGATCCCCACATACAATAAAGGCTGAAAGACATGGAAAGTGCATCCACTCTCCATACACATAATAACCCTCCCCCTACACACATTAAGCTAAAAGCCCTAGTCAGCTCAGCGCTGGGAGAGGGGAGAAAGAGAGAACAGAGTTAATGAGAGAGAGAGGCAGAGAGAGAGAGAGAGAGAGAGAGAACAGAGTTAATGAGAGAGAGGCAGAGAGAGGCAGAGAGAGAGAGAACAGAGTTAATGAGAGAGAGGCAGAGAGAGGCAGAGAGAGAGAGAACAGAGTTAATGAGAGAGAGGCAGAGAGAGGCAGAGAGAGAGAGAACAGAGTTAATGAGAGAGAGGCAGAGAGAGAGAGAACAGAGTTAATGAGAGAGAGAGGCAGAGAGAGGGGAGAAAGAGAGAACAGTTAATGAGAGAGGCAGAGAGAGAGAGAACAGAGTTAATGAGAGAGAGAGGCAGAGAGAGGCAGAGAGAGAGAGAGAACAGAGTTAATGAGAGAGAGAGGCAGAGAGAGGGGAGAGAGAGAGAGAACAGAGTTAATGAGAGAGAGAGACAGAGTTAATGAGAGAGAGGCAGAGAGAGGCAGAGAGAGAGAGAACAGAGTTAATGAGAGAGAGGCAGAGAGAGAGAGAACAGAGTTAATGAGAGAGAGAGGCAGAGAGAGAGAGAACAGAGTTAATGAGAGAGAGAGGCAGAGAGAGAGAGAACAGAGTTAATGAGAGAGAGAGGCAGAGAGAGAGAGAACAGAGTTAATGAGAGAGAGAGGCAGAGAGAGAGAGAACAGAGTTAATGAGAGAGAGAGGCAGAGAGAGAGAGAACAGAGTTAATGAGAGAGAGGCAGAGAGAGAGAGAACAGAGTTAATGAGAGAGAGAGGCAGAGAGAGGCAGAGAGAGAGAGAACAGAGTTAATGAGAGAGAGAGGCAGAGAGAGAGAGAACAGAGTTAATGAGAGAGAGGCAGAGAGAGAGAGAACAGAGTTAATGAGAGAGAGGCAGAGAGAGAGAGAACAGAGTTAATGAGAGAGAGGCAGAGAGAGGCAGAGAGAGAGAGAACAGAGTTAATGAGAGAGAGAGGCAGAGAGAGGGGAGAGAGAGAGAGAACAGAGTTAATGAGAGAGAGAGACAGAGTTAATGAGAGAGAGGCAGAGAGAGGCAGAGAGAGAGAGAACAGAGTTAATGAGAGAGAGGCAGAGAGAGAGAGAACAGAGTTAATGAGAGAGAGGCAGAGAGAGAGAGAACAGAGTTAATGAGAGAGAGAGGCAGAGAGAGAGAGAACAGAGTTAATGAGAGAGAGAGGCAGAGAGAGAGAGAACAGAGTTAATGAGAGAGGCAGAGAGAGGCAGAGAGAGAGAGAACAGAGTTAATGAGAGAGAGAGGCAGAGAGAGAGAGAACAGAGTTAATGAGAGAGGCAGAGAGAGGAGAGAGAGAGAGAACAGAGTTAATGAGAGAGAGGCAGAGAGAGGCAGAGAGAGAGAGAACAGAGTTAATGAGAGAGAGGCAGAGAGAGGCAGAGAGAGAGAGAACAGAGTTAATGAGAGAGAGGCAGAGAGAGGCAGAGAGAGAGAGAACAGAGTTAATGAGAGAGAGAGGCAGAGAGAGAGAGAACAGAGTTAATGAGAGAGAGAGGCAGAGAGAGAGAGAACAGAGTTAATGAGAGAGGCAGAGAGAGAGAGAACAGAGTTAATGAGAGAGAGGCAGAGAGAGGCAGAGAGAGGGCAGAGAGAGAGAGAACAGAGTTAATGAGAGAGAGGCAGAGAGAGGCAGAGAGAGAGAGAACAGCGTTAATGAGAGAGAGGCAGAGAGAGAGAACAGAGTTAATGAGAGAGAGAGAGGCAGAGAGAGAGAGAACAGAGTTAATGAGAGAGAGAGACAGAGTTAATGAGAGAGAGGCAGAGAGAGGCAGAGAGAGAGAGAACAGAGTTAATGAGAGAGAGGCAGAGAGAGAGAGAACAGAGTTAATGAGAGAGAGGCAGAGAGAGAGAGAACAGAGTTAATGAGAGAGAGAGGCAGAGAGAGAGAGAACAGAGTTAATGAGAGAGAGAGGCAGAGAGAGAGAGAACAGAGTTAATGAGAGAGGCAGAGAGAGGCAGAGAGAGAGAGAACAGAGTTAATGAGAGAGAGAGGCAGAGAGAGAGAGAACAGAGTTAATGAGAGAGGCAGAGAGAGGAGAGAGAGAGAGAACAGAGTTAATGAGAGAGAGGCAGAGAGAGGCAGAGAGAGAGAGAACAGAGTTAATGAGAGAGAGGCAGAGAGAGGCAGAGAGAGAGAGAACAGAGTTAATGAGAGAGAGGCAGAGAGAGGCAGAGAGAGAGAGAACAGAGTTAATGAGAGAGAGAGGCAGAGAGAGAGAGAACAGAGTTAATGAGAGAGAGAGGCAGAGAGAGAGAGAACAGAGTTAATGAGAGAGGCAGAGAGAGAGAGAACAGAGTTAATGAGAGAGAGGCAGAGAGAGGCAGAGAGAGGGCAGAGAGAGAGAGAACAGAGTTAATGAGAGAGAGGCAGAGAGAGGCAGAGAGAGAGAGAACAGCGTTAATGAGAGAGAGGCAGAGAGAGAGAACAGAGTTAATGAGAGAGAGAGAGGCAGAGAGAGAGAGAACAGAGTTAATGAGAGAGAGAGACAGAGAGAGGCAGAGAGAGAGAGAACAGAGTTAATGAGAGAGAGAGAACAGTTAATGAGAGAGAGAGGCAGAGAGAGAGAACAGAGTTAATGAGAGAGAGAGGCAGAGAGAGGCAGAGAGAGAGAGAACAGAGTTAATGAGAGAGAGAGGCAGAGAGAGAGAGAACAGTTAATGAGAGAGAGAGGCAGAGAGAGAGAGAACAGAGTTAATGAGAGAGAGGCAGAGAGAGAGAGAACAGAGTTAATGAGAGAGAGAGGCAGAGAGAGAGAACAGAGTTAATGAGAGAGAACAGTTAATGAGAGAGAGAGGCAGAGAGAGAGAGAACAGAGTTAATGAGAGAGAGAGGCAGAGAGAGAGAGAACAGAGTTAATGAGAGAGAGAGGCAGAGAGAGAGAACAGAGTTAATGAGAGAGAGAGGCAGAGAGAGAGAACAGAGTTAATGAGAGAGAGAGAGAGGCAGAGAGAGAGAGAACAGAGTTAATGAGAGAGAGGCAGAGAGAGGCAGAGAGAGAGAGAACAGAGTTAATGAGAGAGAGAGGCAGAGAAAGAGAGAACAGAGTTAATGAGAGAGAGAGGCAGAGAAAGAGAGAACAGAGTTAATGAGAGAGAGGCAGAGAGAGGCAGAGAGAGAGAGAACAGAGTTAATGAGAGAGAGAGGCAGAGAGAGAGAGAACAGAGTTAATGAGAGAAAGAGGCAGAGAGAGAGAGAACAGAGTTAATGAGAGAGAGAGGCAGAGAAAGAGAGAACAGAGTTAATGAGAGAGAGGCAGAGAGAGGCAGAGAGAGAGAGAACAGAGTTAATGAGAGAGAGGCAGAGAGAGAGAGAACAGAGTTAATGAGAGAGAGGCAGAGAGAGAGAGAACAGAGTTAATGAGAGAGGCAGAGAGAGAGAGAACAGAGTTAATGAGAGAGAGGCAGAGAGAGAGAGAACAGAGTTAATGAGAGAGAGGCAGAGAGAGGCAGAGAGAGAGAGAACAGAGTTAATGAGAGAGAGGCAGAGAGAGAGAGAACAGAGTTAATGAGAGAGAGGCAGAGAGAGAGAGAACAGAGTTAATGAGAGAGAGAGGCAGAGAGAGAGAGAACAGAGTTAATGAGAGAGAGAGGCAGAGAAAGAGAGAACAGAGTTAATGAGAGAGAGGCAGAGAGAGGCAGAGAGAGAGAGAACAGAGTTAATGAGAGAGAGGCAGAGAGAGAGAGAACAGAGTTAATGAGAGAGAGGCAGAGAGAGAGAGAACAGAGTTAATGAGAGAGAGGCAGAGAGAGAGAGAACAGAGTTAATGAGAGAGAGGCAGAGAGAGAGAGAACAGAGTTAATGAGAGAGAGGCAGAGAGAGAGAGAACAGAGTTAATGAGAGAGAGGCAGAGAGAGGCAGAGAGAGAGAGAACAGAGTTAATGAGAGAGAGAGGCAGAGAGAGAGAACAGTTAATGAGAGAGAGAGGCAGAGAGAGGCAGAGAGAGAGAGAGCAGTTAATGAGAGAGAGAGGCAGAGAGAGGCAGAGAGAGAGATAACAGAGAACAGAGTTAATGAGAGAGAGAGAACAGAGTTAATGAGAGAGAGAGGCAGAGAGAGAGAGAACAGAGTTAATGAGAGAGAGAGAGAGGCAGAGAGAGGGGAGAGCAACAGCTTTGACAGGGTCAACCATAGCCTTATTACTTCCTGTACAGGCTGTTTGGCAGGCAGAGTGTAGCATTATGATGGAAGAGCTTCCTGTTGGCAGATTTCAAATGTGTATCTATCAATATACACTATGTATACACAAAAGTCTGAGGACACTCCTTCAAAATAACTGGATCTGGCTATTTCAGCCACACCCGTTGCTGACAGGTGTATAAAATTGAGCACACAGCCATGCAATCTCCATAGACAAACATTGGCCGTAGAATGGCCTGTACTGAAGAGCTCAGTGACTTTCAACGTGGCACTGTCATAGGATGCCACCTTTCCAACAAGTCAGTTTGTCATATTTCTGCGAGGCTAGAGCTGCCCCGGTCAACTGTAAGTGCTGTTATTGTGAAGTGGAAACGTCTAGGAGCAGCCGCGAAGTGTCAGGCAACACAAGCTCACAGAATGGGACTGCCGAGTGCTGAAGCGTGTAGCAAGAAAAAAAAGTCTGTCCTCAGTTGCAACACTCACTACTAAAGTTCACTGCAACGTCAGCACAAGAACTGTGCTTCAGGAACTTCATGAAATGGGTTTCCATGGCAGAGGAACCGCACACAAGCCTAAGATCACCATGCGCAATGCCAAGCATCGGCTTGAGTGGTGTAAAGCTCGCCACCATTGGACTCTGTAGCAGTGGAAACGCGCTCTCTGGAGTAATGAATCACACTTTACCATCTGGTAGTCCGACGGACAAATCTGGGTTTGACGGATGCCAGGAGAACGCTACCTGCCCCAATGCATAGTGCCAACTGTAAAGTTTGGTGGAGGAAAAATGGTCTGGGGCTGTTTTCATGGTTCAGGCCCCTTAGATCCAGTGAAGGGAAATCTTAACGCTACAGCATACAATGACATTCTAGACTTTGTGGCAAGAGTTTGGGAAAGGCCCTTTCCTGTTTCAGCGTGACAATGCCCCTGTGCACAAAGCGAAGTTTATACAGAAATGGTTTGTCAAGATCGGTGTGGAAGAACTTGACTGGCCAGCAGAGCCCTGACCTCAACCCTATCGAACACTTTTGGGATGAATTGGTACGCCAACTGCGAGCCAGGCCTAATCGCCGAAAACATCAGTGCCCGACCTTACTAATGCTCATGGCTGAATGGAAGCAAGTCCCTGCAGCAATGTGCCAACATCAAGTGGAAGCTGTTATAGCTGCAAAGGGGGAACCAACTCCATATTAAATCCCATGATTTTGGAATGAGGTGTTCAACGAGCAGGTGTACGTCATGTCGTGTGTTTGTCATTTAGCAGAAGCTTCTATCCAAAGTGATTTAGTCATACGTGAACGGCGCTCGAACGCGTCACGGCAACGCGCGCTCGAACGCGTCACGGCAACGCGCGCTCGAACGCGTCTCGGCAACGCGCGCTCGAACGCGTCTCGGCAACGCGCGCTCGAACGCGTCTCGGCAACGCGCGCTCGAACGCGTCTCGGCAACGCGCGATCGAACGCGTCTCGGCAACGTGGCGCGAACGCGTCTCGGCAACGTGGCGCGAACGCGTCACGGCAACGTGCGATCGAACGCGTCACGGCAACGTGCGATCGAACGCGTCACGGCAACGTGCGATCGAACGCGTCACGGCAACGTGCGATCGAACGCGTCACGGCAACGTGCGATCGAACGCGTCTCGGCAACGTGCGATCGAACGCGTCTCGGCAACGTGCGATCGAACGCGTCTCGGCAACGTGCGATCGAACGCGTCACGGCAACGTGCGATCGAACGCGTCTCGGCAACGTGCGATCGAACGCATCTCGGCAACGTGCGATCGAACGCGTCTCGGCAACGTGCGATCGAACGCGTCTCGGCAACGTGCGATCGAACGTTGTGTTTAGACTATGTGTAGGTGGATTTTGTAGGTGGATGTGTGTAGGTGGATTTTAATTACATTTCTTTAATTTAACTTTTATTTAACCTTTATTCAACTTTCATTTAACTAGACAAGTCAGTTAAGAACAAATTCTTATTTTCAATGACGGCCTGCCCCAGGGCCAACCAGAACAACGCTGGGACAATTGCGCCGCCCTATAGGACTTCCAATCACGGACGGATGTGATACCGCCTGGATTCGAACCAGGGACTGTAGTGATGCCTCTTGCCCTGAGATGCATATACAGAGATGTAGATATACTGTAGCTAGAGCAGGGGTATTCAAATCCTACCCTGGAAGTCCAGACTAATGCTGGTTTTCTGTTCTAACTGATAATTAAAATTGCACCCATCTGGTATCCCAGGTCTAAACCAGTCCATAAATTAGTACAGATTTGAGTGTTCGAAGTCTCACCTGTCTCCAGTGGTTCTCAAACACCATGAGGCAGGTCTCTGGGTCAGCAGTACAGGGACTGGAGGGTGCCACGTTCCTACTGGACCTGCCCCCCGGACCTCGAGGGGTCAGCCGGCTCAGCCAGCTCATCCTGACCAAAGGGGTCAAGGATGAGATCAGGGTTCAGAGAAGAGGGGGAGAGAGGCCCTGGCACATGAAGTACAGGGTAGGAGAGAAGGAAGGGGTTGAGAGAGGGTTCAGGAGAGGAGGAGGAGGGTCAGGAAAAGAGGAGGAGGAAGGGGGGGGGTCAGGAAAGGAGGAGGAAGGGGAGGGGTCAGGAAAGGAGGAGGAAGGGGAGGGGTCAGGAAAGGAGGAGGAAGGGGGGGGTCAGGAAAGGAGGAGGGGGTAAGGAGAGTCCAGATAGAGGGGGATGAGGAAAAGGGGGGGGGGGGGGGGGTTCTGCTGTGGTTGCAGGGGTGAGGCTGTACTTCGGTGTCAGTGTCACCGTGGTAACGGGTCAGTGGTGGTCAGTTAGGGGGTTGGGTGTCTGTGCAGGGGGACGCGCGTCGGCTCTCCCTGAAGACCCTGTCATCCAGTCTGCAGCCAACGCCACTCCATGCCTAGGCAGAGGACCCGCAGCACTGCAGGGACACAGAGGTTAGGGTTATTACAATACAGAGGTTAGCCTAATTACAACAGACAGACACAGAGACAAACAGACAGACAGACAGGTCCTGGGGCTGTGTTCACAAACACATACAGACCCCACAGAGCCCCAGGACAGCAACACAATTAGACCCAATCAACTCATGAGAAAAGTAAAATACAATTACTTGACACATTGGAAAGAAATAACAAAAAAAACAGAGCAAACTAGAATGCTATTTGGCCCATTAACAGGCAGAATACCTGACCACTGTGACTGACCCAAACTTAAAAAGAAAGCTTTGACTATGGCCTTGAGCAGCACAAAAACATCCAGCAGCGTTCTGCATACACAGGCAGTTAGGAGCGCCAAGGCTAGCTTTTTTCAAGCAGAAATTTGCTTCCTGCAACACAAACTCAAATATGTTCTGGGACACTGTAAAGTCCATGGAGAATAAGAGCACCTCTTCCCAGCTGCCTACTGCACTGAGAATAGGAAACACTGTCACCACCGATAAATACACGATAATTGAGAATTTCAATAAACATTTTTCTACGGCTGGCCATGCTTTCCACCTGGCTACCCCTACCCCGATCAACAGTAACCCACCCCCCAAAGCAACTCGCCCAAGCCTCCCCCATTTCTCCTTCTCCCAAATCCAGATAGCTGATGTTCTGAAAGATCTGCACCTCAGCCACGCTCAAGGTCCTAAACGATATCATAACCGCCATCGATAAGAGACATTACGGTGCAGCCGTCTTCATTGACCTGGCCAAGGCTTTTGACTCTGACTCAATCACCACATCCTCATCGGCAGACTCAACAGCTTTGGTTTCTCAAATGACTGCCTCGCCTGGTTCACCAACTACTTCTCTGATAGAGTTCAGTGTGTCAAATCGGAGGGCCTATTGTCCGGACCTCTGGCAGTCTCTATGGGGGTGCCACAGGGTTCAATTCTCAGGCCAACTCTCTTCTCTGTATACATCAATGATGTCGCTCTTGCTGCTGGTGATTCTCTGATCCACCTCTACCCAGACGACACCATTCTGTATACTTCTGGCCCTTCTTTGGACACCGTGTTAACTAACCTCCAGACGAGCTTCAATGTCATACAACTCTCCTTCCGTGGCCTCCAACTGCTCTTAAATGCAAATAAAACTAAATGCATGCTCTTCAACCGTTCGCTGCCCGCACCCGCCCGCCCGTCCAGCATCACTACTCTGGACGGATCTGACTTAGAATATGTGGACAACTACAAATACCTAAGTGTCTGGTTAGACTGTAAACTCTCCTTCCAGACTCACATTAAGCATCTCCAATCCAAAATTAAATCTAGAATCAGCTTCCTATTTCGCAACAAAGCATCCTTCACGCATGCTGCCAAACATACCGTCCTAAAACGGACCATCCTACCGATCCTCGACGATGTCATTTACAAAATAGCCTCCATCACTCTACTCAACAAATTGGATGCAGTCTATCACAGTGCCATCCGTTTTGTCACTAAAGCCCCTATACTACCCACCACTGTGACTTGTACGCTCTCGTTGGTTGGCCCTCGCTTCATACTCGTCACCAAACCCACTGGCTCTAGGTCATCTACAAGTCTCTGATAGGTAAAGCCCCGCCTTATCTCAGCTCACTGGTCACTATAGCAGAACCCACCCGTAGCACGCGCTCCAGCAGGTATATTTCACTGGTCACCCCCAAAGCCAAATCGTCCTTTGGCCGCCTCTCCTTCCAGTTCTCTGCTGCCAATGACTGGAACGAACTACAAAAATCTCTGAAGCTGGAGACTCATATCTCCCTCACGAGCTTTAAGCACCAGCTGTCAGAGCAGCTCACAGATCACTGCACCTGTACACAGCCCATCTGTAAATAGCCCATCTATCTACCTACCTCATCCCCATACTGTATTTATCTTGCTCCTTTGCCCCCCAGTATCTCTACTTGCACATTCATCTTCTACACATCTACAATTCCAGTGTTTAATTGCTATATTGTAATTACTTCGCCACCATGGCCTATTTATTGCCTTACCTCCCTCATTTGCATATACTGTATATAGACTTTATCTACTGTATTATTGACTGCATGTTTGTTTATTCCATGTGTAACTCTGTTGTTGTTTGTGTCGAACTGCTGGTTCAAAGGTACATTTCCCAACCAGAAGTCATGGAATACAGGCAACATCCGCACCGAGCTAAAGGCTAGAGCTGCCCCTTTGAAGGAGCAGGACACTAATCCGGATGCTTATAAGAAATCCCGCTATAACCTCAGACAAATCATCAAACAGACAAAAAGCGTCAATACAGGTCTAAGACTGAATCGTACTACACCGGCTCTGACGCTCGTCGGATGTGGCAGGGCTGGAAAACTATTACGGACTACAAAGGGAAACCCAGCCGCGAGGTGCCCAGTGGTGCAAGCCTACCAGACGAGCTAAATGCCTTTTATGCTCGCTTTCAGGCAAGCAACACTGAAGCATGCATGAGAGCACCAGCTGTTCCGGACAACTGTGTGATCGTGCTTTCCGTAGCCGATGTGAGCAAGACCTTTAAAAACAGGTCAACATTCACAAGGCCGCAGGGCCAGACGGATTACCAGGACTTGTTCTCAAAGCATGCGTGGACCAAATGGCAAGAGTCTTCACTGACATTTTCAACCACTCCCTGACCGAGTGTAATACCTACATGTTTCAAGCAGACCAGCATAGTCCCTGTGACCAAGAAAGCGATGGTAACCTACTTAAATGATTACCACCCTGTAGCACTCACGTCGGTAGCCATGAAGTGCTTTGAAAGGCTAGTCATATCTCACAACACCATCATGCCGGAAACCCTAGACCCACTCCAATTCGCATACCACCCCAACAGATCCACAGATAATGCAATCGCACTCCACACTGCCCTTTCCCAACTGGACAAATCCATTCATTAGGGCCAAAATACATTTATTTTGAATTGACTGATTTCCTGAACTGTAACTCGTTGAAATTGTTGCATGTCGTATTTAGATATTTTTGTTCAGTATATATATATATATATATATATATATACACACACACCTCTACCTCAGTGGTCCCCTGAAGTCGAATTTGAGTTTACATCCTAAATTGACTGCCTTCAATTTGAATTGACCTCAACCCCTCGCCCCACAGCTCCCCCTGTTTCTAATGGGCTGTGTGAGGGAGGCTATTGGCTGTACGTAGGGCAGAGGTGAGGTGAGCAGCCTATGCCCCTGCTGACCCCCATGCTAACCCAGAAGAGCAGCACGGGGCCCCAGCCCACACAGACAGGGGAAGTTCACTTCGTGAGGTTTGTGTAACAAGCAAAACTGATGTAGCCAAATGTCTCATCCCAGCGTTAGTGTCATCACCGTAGTTATGGGGAGCATAGAGCCATTTAGAGTCATATAGAGCTTAAAAGGACAGTCAGTACTCTGTGTGGGGTTCCCAGTACTACTTACTGTTCTGCTGAAGCTATTGCTTATAGCAAATAGGGATTAGAAAAATGTACAGGCCACTCAGTCACTCGTGACTGACGTCAAAGTAGAGAGCTGGGATCAAGACAGAGTTAGAGAGGAATGTATTGCTCTGTGACTCAGACAGGACAAATTTAACACAACTTTTAAAAAAGAAACTGAGAGTGAACATAGGAGTGATTTGTCTTTAATATCCGGGGGATATTACCTGTGGGACCACAGACAGCATAATCTCCATACCATTATACCATCTCATCGATCTACATTCTTCACAGAAGCAGTCGATGTCTTGAACATTTCCCCACACACACACACACACATTTCCACGTTCCAAATCACGACAAAACAACTGACTGCTATACTTGGCTCAGGACGAGAGAGAAGGAGAGCAAAGGCTGCTGGGAGATAAAGTAGGTTATCGTAGCGCCTCAGAGAGTCACTATGATTCATAGAGGTTTGCTTACATCACTTGTACAGAGAGAGAGAGAGACAGGTTCTACAAAAAAAACACCATATTACCTGAACACTTGCTCAGCGTCTGTCTGGGCTAAACCTCCATTTTGGCTCTGGTCCACAGAGGGAGGAGGAAGCCCTGGCTCATGGCCCTAGCTGGCTGCTCCAGTCCAACGCTGGCTTTTCAAGGAAGTCACCAACCAGCAGCGATTGGCTTAGTCTTCCTTAGCCCCAACTGCTCTCCCAAGACTGAAAGTCAACCACCACCTAGACAGAGAGGAGAGGGTTTGGTTATAAGCTGGTAAGCCGGTGTATTGTACTACACAGGTCTAGTCTGGCAGAGAGAAACACAGACAGAGGTGACACAGAAGGTGTTAAGCTGGGTGTACACAACATGATTTAGCTGTCCCAGACCAGTTTGAGATCAGAGCCAAAATCCTCCATGTCGTTGCCTACTCAGAGCGCGTGGTCACAGACGCAATCGGAGGGCTACCAATCAAGTCTTTGAGCAGTCCCAGACTGATAGTTTCTGAACATGTTTGATAAAAAAAAAAAAATCTGAAACAAAATACGCAAAGCTCTTGTAGTGTTGAGATGTGCAACACGTTTTGAGAACACTGATCAGCAATAGCCAATGAGAGCCTGCCAGAGAAGAAGCCAGTAAGACGATGATGATGTTGTTTCACATCACCCAGAATGTGTAGACTCTCCAGCAGGAGCGATTAGTGCTAGTACGTGTTTCTACTTGAATTGAACCAAAGTGTCAAATCGTTACAGCTCTGAAGTTCACATGCAATTCAAAATGTTGGCTAGATATTTAAAATTCTGGTATGGCAAACGTGAATGTCTGACTGAAAATGTTTAGGCTGCTTTGAGCCACAGCTCGTTCTATTTAACTAGGCAAATCAGTTAAGAACAAATTCTTATTTACAATGACGGCCTACCGGGGGTTAACTGCCTTGTCTGGGGGCAGAACCACAGATTTCTTTTTAAATGTCAGCTCAGGGATTCGGTCCAGCAAACTTTTGGTTACTGGGCCAACACTCTAACCACTAGGCTACCTGCCACCCCATGTTCTAGCTACGTTAAATCACATCACCAGATTGTTTTGGTGAGACAGCGTGGTATGGAGAATCCTGTAGTGTGTGACCCGTCTGTGCCAGATCGTTTGGTAAGCGCACCAAGACAACAAAAAAACTAAAACACAGGCAAGACGTTTAATGTGAGAGGATCAGCGATGTTAGGAGTTTCAAAGTCATGTAGTGTACACCCGACATTATACCAGTCTGGCTGCAAACAGTACGGCTACAGCAGGCGGTGTGGAGGCGGTGTCTGGTTCCTTCCTTCCCACTGGCGCTCCTCTGGGAACCCATATGATATTCACCAGCCTAGACAACAACCATAGGCTGTGTTTTCCATTAGTGCTGTAAGACTAATTTTGAGCCAGCTACTCCCTCCCCCCCCCCCATCGTAACGAGGCTACTTTTAATTTGAAAAGTTTAAATTCGATAGTCCGTTGAGCCATCTCCCGCTAGAATGAACGATATGCATCTTTTAGCGATCTATTGATAGGATAGGTCACCTGTCCTACCCCGGCCAAACCCTCCCCAAACCCGGAAGACGCTGGGCCAATTGTGCGCCGCCCTATGGGACTCCCGATCATGGCCGGTTGTGATACAGCCCGGGATCGAACCAGGGTCTGTAGTGACGCCTTCTGGCACTGAGATGCAGTGTCTTAGAATCTCCTATATCCCGTCGCCATTTCATAAAATCATACATCGTAATTATATGTCCATGGTATCGCGTCGGGACAAGTCAACCAAAGGATTTCCTTAGTTGCCTTTACCTAGACGTCACTAGACAGCGACATTAAAGTGAGTGACTCGTCTCAGTCAGGGTAGCCTACCGAATCGCATCATTCATTTGGCTCCCTAATTTGTATATGGCTACTGGTAGGCCTAGGTTTTTTGGCGATTATCTTAAATGATTAAAACATTCAATGAAAATGATGAATCATCACTGAGGCAATAGCAGGTAGTGGAGATCCTCATGCCAAAATGATAATTTGGGCTCACGGAATCTAGGCATTAAAATGGAATTCAACGATATTAAACCGTGTTGAAATCAACTAAATGTATTGAAAATGTATTAAAATTTGCCCCAAGTTCATCAAAAGACATGAACAGAATGCATTAGTTAAATTGTATTTGCAGCAACGTATCACTGGGCTGTACACAACCGTACGTGATTGGGAGTCCCATAGGGCAGCGCACAATTGGCCCCAACGTCGTCTGGGTTTGGCCGGTGTAAGTCGCCATTGTAAATAAGAATTTGTTCTTAAATCTGACTTGCCTAGATAAATAAAGGTTAAATAAAAACTTTTTTAAAAACACATCTACCACTTTGAGTAGCCGTTAGCGATGATGCTAATGAAAAAAGTCTTCTGGTAGATTAAATGTTTTTTTTTGGGACAGCCATCTCAACTAAATGTTAATTAAAGTTGCCTATGCTTAAATGGAAGAATGATATCATAATAATTTTTCATCAATCCAGTTTGGTATTTGTTTAGCAAACTCTACAATCACATGTTGACTACAGCTAAACAGCCTCTTGCTAACCCAAAATCCACTTAGCCTTTAGTGTTCTAGAACATTCATTTATTTTATTTTGTGTTTTTCCACATAGCAGCCAATGTGGGCATGCGGCTAGTTAAATAATTTGTTTTAATCAAATACATAATTTGAAAAACAAACATTGTGGCAATGCATAACCTGTAAATGAGATCAAGTGAAGACCGGCAGGGTTCGATACCGTGACCAAAACAGTCGCACTTGCAACCATTTCAACTAGTAGCTAGTGAGGATCCCAGTGAAAACAAGTGTACCAGGGTCACTTTAGTTTTTTGGTTCACAATTTGGTATTTTTTTATTATGATTTATTCAAACAGTAATGTGCAATTGACCAAAAATAAAGCGACTTTCTGAAGAGGCAGCAACGGAACATCCCGGTCCATGTGTGTGCAGTACGCGTAGGCCCTATATGTCTATCACTGTGTAGCCGTGAGCGACGCTAATGAGAGCTTAACCGTCTTCGGGTAGATGGAAAGGCAATTTTGAAAAGGTAACTGTTCTTCTACACCTGCATTGCTTTGCCGTTTGGGGTTTTAGGCTGGGTTTCTGTACAGCACTTTGTGACATCAGCTGATGTAAGAAGGGCTTTATAAATCAATTTGATTGATTGATTGAACTACAAAAGTAGCCTATGCTTACCTGACAGAATCATGATTATTAGCATTAATCCAGTAGCCATTTGTTTAAAAAAAAACTCCATCACAAGTCCTCTACAGACATAGGTGGTTCGTCCAAAAGCTACGCTTCACCTAAAGTAAATTGCCAAAATTATAGAGCCTAATTTGCCTAATCCTGTCTAAAAAAATAAAAATAAAAATCATTCAAAATAGGCTACTACACCAGAAAGCATGATTTGGCCACAGAGGATCATTAGATTCTTAAAATAAAATAATTGTGGATTGTTTAAAAAAATAAAAATAAAAAATCACATTGACCTACAGTCGGAAGGGCTTGCAATTTGGACAGCCCGTGCGGCAAAACACCAGAGGATTGCTGAATTGTGACTAAGTAAAAAGTAGAAGCCCAGCCAGGCATATAGCAATATTTCATCTTCATCTGGAAAGCACAACCATCTCTGCAGCACTCCACCAATCAGGCATTTATGGTAGATTGGCCAGATGGAAGTGTCTCCTCAGTAACAGGCACATGACAGCCTGCTTGGAGGTTGCCAAAAGGACTCTCAGACCATGAGAAACATGATTCTCTGGTCTGATGAAACCAAGATTGAACTCTTCAGCCTAAATGCCAAGCATTACATCTGGAGGAAACCTGTCACCATCCCTATGCAGAAGCATGGTGGTGGCAGCATCATCATGCTGTGGGGATGTTTCTCAGCAGCAGGGACTGGGAGACTAGTCAGGATCAAGGGAAAGATGAACGGAGCAAAGTGCAGAGAGATCCTTGATGAAAAACTGCTCTAGAGCACTCAGGACCTCAGACTGGGGCAAAGGTTCACCTTCCAATAAGACAATAACCCTAAGCACACAGCCAAGACATTGCATGAGTGGCTTCGGGATATGTCTCTGAAATGTCCTTGAGTGGCCCAGCCAGAGCCCGGACTTGAACATCTCTGGAGAGACCTGAAAATAGCTGTGCAGCGACACTCCCCATCCAACCTGACAGAAGAATGAGAGAAACTCCCCAAATACAGGTGTGACTCAAGGCTGTAATCACTGCCCAAGGTGCTTTCTGCTTTGTCATTCTGGGGTAGTGTGTGTAGATTGATGGGGGGGGGGGCTATTTAATCCATTTTAGAATAAGGCTGTAACGAAACAAAATGTGGTAAAGTCAAGGGGTCTAAATACTTTCCAAAGGCACTGTGTGTGTGTGTGTGTGTGTGTGTGTGTGTGTGTGCTAAAGCAAACAGAGTGTAATAAAGCTCACGTGGGCTGGGCATCCTGAAGATGACACTTTAATCAAATAAATAATGTACAACATATTTTTTTTGTTTTAAGGCTATGGGAAGCTCAAAACAGGCTTTAGTATCCTATTTTGAATTATTGTATTTATTTCTGTAGACACAGCAGACGGCTAATTAGGCTATATAATTTCGATAATTTACTTAGGGAAAGCTTAGCTTCCCTAGCCTTATGGATCCACCGCCTATGAGCCTGTCAATCTACTACTACTCTCATAGTAGAAGCGTTTACCTATTATTCTATTAGTCAGCTTGTCGACGAAGTTGTGCAACTAATGATCTCAAATCCCTACAACCAGTACAGCTACACAAAACATAAAAATAATGTTAAAAAGCAATGAGTTCAGAAATGTTGATAAAAATAGTTTAACATTATTAGCGCAGCAATGTGCACAAAGCAGTAGGCTACGTGCGACTGTTTGTTTGGATACCGGATAAAGACAGTTAGAAAACCAATAGAACATGAGAGCAATTAGGCTTCCGGTTTCAATCGCAAAGTCAAATTAAAACATGTCTCCTAATATATGTAGTAAAACATTCAGGTTTCAAACTATTAAGTAGCTATACGTTTACAAAATGCATACTACCTCCGTTGCATTTGAATGGCGAATCAATTTGGAAGCGCGCATCAATTACCAGTTGAGAAATAAAAATAGTAGCTCTTTAAATCATGGTCCCCCCCCCCCAAAAAAATGTAAGCCAGATATCACCAGCTAACTAAAACCATGATACAGCTAACAACAACAAGATGCAGCCAAGCTGAAGGCTCAACATTTCAGACATAAAACCATAAAGTCAACCATTCGGTCCCTGGGCTAACGTCGGTAAATAAGAGAAGAAGAACTACGTAACCGGTTACAATCAAAGGTGATTTCATTTTTCAGGTTAAACAGTCTTCAGTGGCGTAAAATGTCGGTAAGTTCAAAGTTCAGCTGCTCAGATTCCAATGTTAGTAACAATAAGGGGGATGAGACAGCAAATAAAATGTATCCCAGTAAGACAGAGGTCATCAATAAGTGAACAGAACTAAACCTTTCTGTACACACTGACCGACAGCGCAGTAGTGAGTAATGTTAGCCTGCCTGAGGAAAGTGAGGTATTTTGGCAGCGGCTGACCCTGAAACCTAGGAGCAGTTTAGGTGAAACATGTTCATCAGCGGCTGACCCTCAAACCTAGGAGCAGTTTAGGTGAAACATGTTCATCAGCGGCTGACCCTCAAACCTAGGAGCAGTTTAGGTGAAACATGTTCATCAGCGGCTGACCCTCAAACCTAGGAGCAGTTTAGGTGAAACATGTTCATCAGCGGCTGACCCTGAAACCTAGGAGCAGTTTAGGTGAAACATGTTCATCAGCGGCTGACCCTCAAACCTAGGAGCAGTTTAGGTGAAACATGTTCATCAGCGGCTGACCCTCAAACCTAGGAGCAGTTTAGGTGAAACATGTTCAACAGCGGCTGACCCATCATCATACAGTGCCCCTTGACTTTTTCCTAATTTTGTTGTTAGTCAATTTAAAAAATTGTTTAAAATTGAGATGTGTCACAGGCCTACACACAATTCTCCATGTCAAAGTGGAATTATGTTTTCCATTATGTTTCTATTTAACAAAAGCTGAAACGTCTCGAGCCAATAAGATCTCAACCTCTCGAGCCTAAATAAGTCCAGGAGTACAAATGTGCTTAACAAGTCACATAATAAGTTGCATAGACTCACTCTGTGTGCAATAAGTGTTTAACATGGTTTTGAATGACTACCTCATCTCTGTACCCCACACATACAAGTATCTGTAAGGTCACTCCGTCGAGCAGTGAATTTCAAACACAGATTCAACCACAAAGACCAGAGAGGTTTTTCAATGCCTCACAAAGAAGGGCACCTATTAGTAGAAGAGTACTTTTTTTTTTAAAAGCAGACATTGAATAGCCCTTTGAGCATGGTGAAGTTATTAATTACACTTTGGATGGAATACACCCAGTCACTACAAATATACAGGCGTCCTTCCTCAGTTGTTAACCATGGTGTAGAGGTCGACCGATTAATCGGAATGGCCGATTAATTAGGGCCGATTTCAAGTTTTCACAACAATTGGTAATCGGTATTTTTGGACACTGATTGTGGGCCAATTTTTTTTTAAACCTTTATTTGCCTAGGCAAGTCAGTTAACACATTGTTATTTTCAATGACGGCCTAAGAACGGTGGGTTAACTGTCTTGTTCAGGGGCAGAACGACAGATTACCTTACCTTACCTTGTCAGATCTGGGATGCAATCTTGCAACCTTCCGGTTACTAGTCCAACGCTCTAACCACCTGCATTACATTGCACTCCACGAGGAGCCTGCGTGGCAGGCTGACTACCTGTTATGCGAGTGAATCAAGAAGCCAAGGTAAGTTGCTTACTAGCATTAAACTTATCTTCAAAAAAACAATCAACCTTAACATAATCACTAGTTAACTACACATGGTTGATGATATTACTAGTTTATCTAGCTTGTCCTGCGTTGCATATAATCAATGCGGTGCCTGTTAATTTCTCATCGAATCACAGCCTACTTCTCCAAACGGGTGATGATTTAACAAGCGCATTCGCGAAAAAAGCACTGTCGTTGCACCAATGTGTACCTAAACATAAACATCAACGCCTTTCTTTAAAATCAATACACAAGTATATATTTTTTAAACCTGCATATTTCGTTAATATTGCCTGCTACAATGACCTTCTTTTAACTAGGGAAATTGTGTCACTTCTCTTGCGTTCCGTGCAAGCAGTCAGGGTATATGCAGCAGTTTGGGCCGCCTGGCTCGTTGCGAACTGTGTGAAGACCATTTATTCCTAACAAAGACCGTAATTAATTTTCCAGAATTGTACATAATTATGACATAACATTGAAGGTTGTGCAATGTAACAGGAATATTTAGACTTATGGATGCCACCCGTTAGATTAAATACGGAACGGTTCCGTATTTCACTGAAAGAATAAACGTTTTGTTTTCGAAATGAGAGTTTCCGCATTCGACCATATTAATGACCTAAGGCTCGTATTTCTGTGTGTTATAATTAAGTCTATGATTTGATATTTGATAGAGCAGTCTGACTGAGCGGTGGTAGACAGCAGCAGGCTCGTAAGCATTCACTCAAACAGCACTTTCGTGCGTTTGACAGCAGCTCTTCGCTGTGTTTCAAGCATCGAGCTGTTTATAACTTCAAGCCTATCAACTCCCGAGATTAGGCTGGTGTAACCGATGTGAAATGGCTAGCTAGTTAGCGGGGTGACCACTAATAGCGTTTAAAATCGGTGACGGCACTCGCTCTGAGACCTTGAAGTAGTTGTTCCCCTTGCTCTGCAAGGGCTCCATTTGTGGAGCAATGGATAACGATGCTTTCGAGGGTGGCTGTTTTCGATGTGTTCCTGGTTCGAGCCCAGGTAGGGGCGAGGAGATGGACGGAAACTATACTGTTACACTGGCAATACTAAAGAACATCCAATAGTCAAAGGTATATGAAATACAAATGGTATAGAGATAAATATTCCTATAATAACGACAACCTAAAAATTCTTACCTGGGAATATTGAAGACTCATGTTAAAAGGAACCACCAGCTTTCATATGTTCTGAGCAAGGAACTTAAACGTTAGCTTTTTTACATGGCACATATTGCACTTTTACTTTCTTCTCCAACACTTTGTTTTTGCATTATTTAAACCAAATTGAAGATGTTTCATTATTTATTTGAGGCTAAATTGATTTTAGTGATGTATTATATTAAGTTAAAATAAAAGTGTTAATTCAGTACTGTTGTAATTGTCATTATTACAAATAAATAAATAAATTCGGCCGATTAAATCGGTATCGGCTTTTTTGGCCCTCCAATAATCGGTATCGGTGTTGAAAAATCATAATCGGTCGACCTCTACAATGGTGACTTTCAAACAGTTAGAGTTTAATGGCTGTGATAGGAGAAAACTGAGGATGGATCAACATTGTAGTTACTCCTCAATACTAATCTAACTGACAGTGAAAAGAAGGAAGTCTGTACAGAATAAAAAATATATTTGCTGCAAGGCACGAAAGTAATACTGCAAAAAAACTTTTGGTCCCAAATAGAACATGTTATGTTTGGGGCAAATCCAATACAATACATTACTGAGTATCTCTCTCCACATTTACAATACATTACTGAGTATCTCTCTCCACATTTACAATACATTACTGCGTATCTCTCTCCATATTTACAATACATTACTGCGTATCTCTCTCCATATTTACAATACATTACTGAGTATCTCTCTCCACATTTACAATACATTACTGAGTATCTCTCTCCATATTTACAATACATTACTGAGTATCTCTCCATATTTACAATACATTACTGAGTATCTCTCTCCATATTTACAATACATTACTGCGTATCTCTCTCCATATTTACAATACATTACTGAGTATCACTCTCCATATTTACAATACATTACTGAGTATCTCTCTCCACATTTACAATACATTACTGAGTATCTCTCTCCACATTTACAATACATTACTGCGTATCTCTCTCCATATTTACAATACATTACTGCGTATCTCTCTCCATATTTACAATACATTACTGAGTATCTCTCTCCACATTTACAATACATTACTGCGCATCTCTCTCCACATTTACAATACATTACTGCGCATCTCTCTCCACATTTACAATACATTACTGAGTATCTCTCTCCACATTTACAATACATTACTGCGTATCTCTCTCCACATTTACAATACATTACTGCGTATCTCTCTCCACATTTACAATACATTACTGCGTATCTCTCTCCACATTTACAATACATTACTGAGTATCTCTCTCCATATTTACAATACATTACTGAGTATCTCTCTCCATATTTACAATACATTACTGCGTATCTCTCTCCATATTTACAATACATTACTGAGTATCTCTCTCCACATTTACAATACATTACTGCGTATCTCTCTCCACATTTACAATACATTACTGAGTATCTCTCTCCACATTTACAATACATTACTGAGTATCTCTCTCCACATTTACAATACATTACTGAGTATCTCTCTCCACATTTACAATACATTACTGCGTATCTCTCTCCACATTTACAATACATTACTGAGTATCTCTCTCCATATTTACAATACATTACTGAGTATCTCTCTCCATATTTACAATACATTACTGAGTATCTCTCCACATTTACAATACATTACTGAGTATCTCTCTCCACATTTACAATACATTACTGAGTATCTCTCTCCATATTTACAATACATTACTGAGTATCTCTCTCCATATTTACAATACATTACTGCGTATCTCTCTCCATATTTACAATACATTACTGCGTATCTCTCCATATTTACAATACATTACTGCGTATCTCTCTCCATATTTACAATACATTACTGAGTATCTCTCTCCATATTTACAATACATTACTGAGTATCTCTCTCCATATTTACAATACATTACTGCGTATCTCTCTCCATATTTACAATACATTACTGCGTATCTCTCTCCATATTTACAATACATTACTGCGTATCTCTCTCCACATTTACAATACATTACTGAGTATCTCTCTCCACATTTACAATACATTACTGAGTATCTCTCTCCACATTTACAATACATTACTGAGTATCTCTCTCCACATTTACAATACATTACTGCGTATCTCTCTCCATATTTACAATACATTACTGAGTATCTCTCTCCATATTTACAATACATTACTGAGTATCTCTCCACATTTACAATACATTACTGAGTATCTCTCTCCACATTTACAATACATTACTGAGTATCTCTCTCCATATTTACAATACATTACTGAGTATCTCTCTCCACATTTACAATACATTACTGAGTATCTCTCTCCATATTTACAATACATTACTGAGTATCTCTCTCCACATTTACAATACATTACTGAGTATCTCTCTCCATATTTACAATACATTACTGCGTATCTCTCTCCACATTTACAATACATTACTGCGTATCTCTCTCCATATTTACAATACATTACTGAGTATCTCTCTCCACATTTACAATACATTACTGAGTATCTCTCTCCACATTTACAATACATTACTGAGTATCTCTCTCCACATTTACAATACATTACTGAGTATCTCTCTCCATATTTACAATACATTACTGCGTATCTCTCTCCACATTTACAATACATTACTGAGTATCTCTCTCCACATTTACAATACATTACTGAGTATCTCTCTCCATATTTACAATACATTACTGCGTATCTCTCTCCACATTTACAATACATTACTGCGTATCTCTCTCCACATTTACAATACATTACTGAGTATCTCTCTCCATATTTACAATACATTACTGAGTATCTCTCTCCATATTTACAATACATTACTGCGTATCTCTCTCCACATTTACAATACATTACTGAGTATCTCTCTCCATATTTACAATACATTACTGAGTATCTCTCTCCATATTTACAATACATTACTGAGTATCTCTCTCCACATTTACAATACATTACTGAGTATCTCTCTCCATATTTACAATACATTACTGCGTATCTCTCTCCATATTTACAATACATTACTGCGTATCACTCTCCATATTTACAATACATTACTGCGTATCACTCTCCATATTTACAATACATTACTGCGTATCACTCTTCATATTTACAATACATTACTGAGTATCTCTCTCCACATTTACAATACATTACTGCGTATCTCTCTCCACATTTACAATACATTACTGCGTATCACTCTCCATATTTACAATACATTACTGAGTATCTCTCTCCATATTTACAATACATTACTGCGTATCTCTCTCCATATTTACAATACATTACTGAGTATCTCTCTCCATATTTACAATACATTACTGAGTATCTCTCTCCATATTTACAATACATTACTGCGTATCTCTCTCCATATTTACAATACATTACTGCGTATCTCTCTCCATATTTACAATACATTACTGAGTATCTCTCTCCATATTTACAATACATTACTGAGTATCTCTCTCCATATTTACAATACATTACTGAGTATCTCTCTCCATATTTACAAACAGAGTGGTGGCTGCATCATGTTATGGATACCGGACGTGTCGATCTCATCGTAATCATATCCGTTTTTATCAAACTTGATACTCGTAATTGGATTTACTGGTGATTGGAAAACTCAGAAGTGTGCTTTTAAATGCCGGTAAATCCTCAACCCTGGAGTGAGCATGATTGTACCATTACTCAGGCCGCATCTCAGAGCCGCATCATTCATTGTGTTCATTCACTCAGACACATTGTTAAATTGAACCCGAGAGATGAAAATGCACATGACTACTTTACTTAGTCTTATTCAATTATCAACGGAATCGGCAAATACATAGGCCCCTTGCATGGCTGGCTACTACTGTCTGCATGTATTCTAGACACAGATTTAGAAGCTAGGCTAATTTGCTTGCTCCATATTGTTTCACTTTGGAGAGGAGCAAAGCTTTTCTCTGCGGACACTTATGCCACATTTGTAAAATCAAAAGAAACGATCTGTGTCTTTTTTCCCCCCATAATGATCTGTTGCTCAGTAAACATGACTGGGCAAGAATAAATAATAATAGCAAAGCTCACAACAGACGTCAATGGAATAATTATACGGACAGACAAAGTAGGCCTACTAAACAACGCCAATTAGACAGACTAAAACAACCATATGGCCTCAGCCGACAGGAAATTTCTAGTTTGAACAACAATGACTAGCTACAGATTCATACACTATGTTTGGAGAAGAGGAAACTTATGCCCTGATAAGAATGACTGAGTGTGGTGAAACAGAGCAGTGCGCGTGTCTGGGGAAATGAGAGCGGCTTGTTCTAATCCAATCGTTACAGTAGGCTCAATCGGTACCCCGCCCGTTTCTTTACAGAAGAAACTATCCAATAGTTGTTTAGAGAACACAGCGCTTCACACGGATTGAGTGAGAGAAATGCGTGCTGGCAGCTGAAAACATGCTTTTTCCAACCGCGGATAAATTACAACAACAACAAATAATACTCATCTCATAATCGTATTCAGACAATTTTACATATCCGTTACAATACTTGTTTTGTCCTCGGCACGCCCCTAATGAGTATGGGGCAAATGCAATACAACACATTAATGAGTACCACTCTTCATAGTGGTGGCTGCATCATGTTATGGGTATGATTGTCATCGTTAAGGACTGGGGAGTTTTTCAGGATAAAAAAAACAGATTGGAACAAACCAGAGGTAAAATCAGAGAGGAAAACCAGGTTCAGTCTGCTTTCCACCAGACACCGGTCGGGATGCTCTCAGTGGTGCAACTGTAGAACATTGAGGATCTGGGGGACCATGCCAAATCTTTTCAGTCTCTTTTCAGGTTGTTGTCCTGGCACCACACTGCCAGGTCTCCGACCTTCTCCCTATAGGCTGTCTCATCATTGTCGGTGATCAGGCCTACCACCATTGTGTCGTCAGCAAACTTAATGATGGTGCTGAAGTCGTGCTTGGCCACGCAGTCGTGGGTGAACAGGTAGTACATGAGGGGACTGAGCACGCACCCCTGAGAGGCCCCCATGTTGAGGATTGCCTACCGCCCGTATGTGTTGTTGCCAACCCTTACCACCTGGGGGTAGCCCGTCAGGAAGTCCAGGATCCAGTTGCAGAGGGAGGTGTTTAGTCCCAGAGCCCATATCTTAGTGATGAGCTCTGTGGTCACTATGGTGTGGAAACGCTCAGTCAAGGAACAGAATTCTCATATACAGTTGAAGTCTGAAGTTTACATAAACTAGATTTAATGACTCCAGCCTAAGTGTTTCAACCACTCCACACATTTCTTGTTAACAAACTATAGTTTTGGCATGTCGGTCAGGACATCTACTTTGTGCATGACACAAGTAATTTTTCCAACAATTGTTTACAGACAGATTATTTCACTGTATCACAATTCCAGTGGGTCAGACGTTTACATACACTAAGTTGACTGTGCCTTTAAACAGTTTGGAAGATTCCAGAAAATTATGTCATGGCATTAGAAGCTTCTGATAGGCTAATTGACATTATTTGAGTCAATTGGAGGTGAACCTGTGGATGTATTTCAAGGCCTGTTAACAAGAAATTTGTGGAGTGGTTGAAAAAAGAGTTTTAATGACTCCAACTTAAGTGTATGTAAACTTCAGACTTCAACTGTACTTGCTCTAAGTGATTGATAATTGGTATTCAGCAGTCATAAAAGTATGTCTTATTTACTTTGAAGAACTACTAAAAAGTAATTTAGTCAGAAAGCATAGGCAGCAGCTCTATAGGGATGATATGACTTGGAAATAAATAAAAGTAAAATAAAACAAAATGTAATGTAATGTAATAAACACAACTGAAATATTTTATCAAAGTAAAGTGAATATAATAGTTGATAAGTGATAAGCAGTTACTACCATCATGGGACGTATTGTTTTATCCTTTGTCGTTACAGTATTCAACCCACACAATGCCTAGTGAATTTAAAAAATAATAATCTAAACCGTAAACCTTGATAATGTTTTAAATAACTGACACGAAGCTAAACAGGATTTTTTTTTTTAAGCGCTCATCACGACTGAAAAAGGTAAGTTTGAGCACCTATCCCTCACCAATGGCCAGATAGAGGATAGAACGTAGAGGATAGAACGTAGAGGATAGAACGTAGAGGATAGAACGTAGAGGATAGAACGTAGAGGATAGAACGTAGAGGATAGAACGTAGAGGATAGAACGTAGAGGATAGAACGTAGAAGATAGAACGTAGAAGATAGAACGTAGAGGATAGAACGTAGAAGATAGAACGTAGAAGATAGAACGTAGAAGATAGAACGTAGAAGATAGAACGTAGAAGATAGAACGTAGAAGATAGAACGTAGAAGATAGAACGTAGAGGATAGAACGTAGAGGATAGAACGTAGAGGTAGGGAAAATATTTTTCCAAGAGAAGCTAACTGACCACAGTCATGTTTACTGAACACTGTATCTGCGTCTGAAATGGAACCCTAAATTGAACTACTTTTGAACAGGGCCCACAAGATTCTGGTCAAAAGGTGTGCACACCGTGTAAGGAAAAGGTCTCCCTCTCTCTCCCTTGCCGCTGGCCTGGCCACGGGACATGTGCCCGCATGATACATTATTGAGTGGCAAGCATGTCAAGTCCATCTCAAAAACCTCCTGACCTGGAAAGCTCAGCCATGTTCTCAAGACCAACTTGACGTTGCTGAGGAATTATAGTCAGACCCAGATTCTGTAGCAATCTAGTAAACTTGCTAGCGACTTCAGTGAATGTTTACACATTTCTAGAGGCAAATATGTTAAATTATAACTGGGACATAATGAACTTGGGACTCTATGTAAATCTATCTCTGGAAACTGATGTAGAACCATTACAATTTGTATGGTGTTTTGCAAAATGTCCAAAAGGTTACTTATTTTAAAACGTGTTAAAATGCTGAAGCTGTCTAATGAGATTCGAACACACACCTTTTGGGTTGCTAGACGTTCAACCACCAATCCACCCTCCTTTAGTTTTTGACTTAAGTCAACTTCTGTTTTATGTAACCATACCAAACATAACATAACACTAAATTTCAGAATCCCAGATTTAAGTGTACTACCATGGCATTGTTGAGTAACGTTAACGTTAATCGTTTATAATTTCTGAGTATTCAACAACAAGCTAGCTAGTTTCAGCATTACTAACGTTAACAATTACAACAATTTGGAAAATGTGCTGGCTAGTTAGCCAAGTATATAAATGCCTAACGTTAATATAAACAGTTGATGTGCATGCCTACTGCTCGTTTGCATAACATATCACGTAGCTACTGCATTCCCACGTACTGTAGCAAGCCAGCTAAGTGCTGCTGTGTGTCAGCGCAGTGCATTTCAAAAAAACAAGCTAGCTACCTAGCTAATATAGCGATGTCTCCTTCAGCGATTTAACGTTAGAAACAAATCTGATACTTGCAGACTTAGCTGAATGTAAATAGCTAAATAACGTTAGCAAGTAAAAGTCAAAGTATTTCAGTTGAACAGTCAAATACTCACGGGTAGGTTTGCAGTACTTTCACCCTCCGAAAATGGCAAGCTGCTGTGGAGCAGTGATTTCCAAGAAACAACTTAGCTTGCTAGCTAGCCAAAATGCTAACGGTGGCTATACGGGCAAATCCACTGTCAGTCAATCAGGGTGTACTGTACAAATGGAGCCAATATTACAAAAAAACTACCCACGAACGCAAACAAGATCGCCTAAAAAAAATTATACTTTGTCGCATAGATTACTCTTTTAGACAATAACAAACCATTTTCTGATTTCACAATCATTCTCTCTTTTCGCTGCCATCTTCCTCTGTCACACATACATACATCAGTGGTCACACACCCACACGCAAGGGACGCTGTGACGTTTTTAAAAAACCGCTACCACAGATTTGCCGCTACTCCCGGTACCCTTTCTCCGCCGCCCTTGAAAGGGGAACGTCCTATCTGAAAGACACTCGTGCACATTTATAACCTGTCAGGCATGTTGTGTGTGGGACAAAATACATTTTCCTAACGCATAATAGTCATGTTGGAGCTGCATAGATCCGTATAAATGTATCAGATTGTGTGGGTGAGTGAGGGTTACATAGAGGAGGACTGTAGAGTATACTTTAACGACCCTGGGTTTATAAGCGCGGATATCTACTCTGCCGCTTGAGCTTGCATTTACGGCACAGGCGATAGCTCTCTGGACTTCGGGCTAGAAGGCCGAGGGTTCGAGACCTGCTCCCTGCCGTTTCATTACAATATTATAATTTAGCTCAATTAACACAATCATTGGCTACAACTTGATTGGTTTATAGTTTATGCCCCATCAAATGAACTAAGTATTTGCTGCAGGATAGCACTAGTTGGTCCCTGGAGTCTGCTGTCTGGTTGGAGAGTCACCTGCTCCCCTCCATGGAGACAGACCAGCATGATCAACAGGTGTGTTTTAAGATGTTTACCTTTATTTAATCAGGTCAGCTAGTTGAGAACAAATTCTCATTTGCAACTGCGACCTGGCCAAGATAAAGCAAAGCAGTTCGACACATACAACAACACAGAGTTACACATGGAATAAACAAATATACAGTCAATAGTACAGTAGAAAAAGTCTATATACAGTGTGTGCAAATGAGGTAGGATAAGGGAGGTAAGGCAATAATTAGGCCATGGTGTTAAAGTAATTACAATATAGCAATTGAACACTGGAATGGTAGATGTGCAGAGAATATATATATGTATGTATATACATGTACACATACATACATGCATACATATGTAACAGTTTAACTTTAGTCCGTCCCCTCGCCCCAACGCGAACCAGGGACCATCTGCACACATCAACAACAGTCCCCCACGAAGTGTCGTTACCCATCGCTCCACAAAGGCCACGGCCCTTGCAGAGCAAGGGGAACCACTACTTCTAGGTTTCAGAGCAAGTGACGTAACCGACTGAAAGGCTGCTAGCGCGCACCACCGCTAACTAGCTAGCCATTTCACATCCGTTACACATACACATACATATGCACATGTGAATGTGCAAGTAGAGATACTGGGGTGCAAAGGAGCATGATAAATAAATAAATACAGTATGGGGATGAGGTAGTTGGATGGGCTATTTACAGATGGGCTATGTACAGGTGCAGTGATCTGTGAGCTGCTCTGACAGCTGGTGCTTAAAGCTAGTGAGGGAGATAAGAGTCTCCAGCTTTTGTGATTTTTGCAATTCGTTCCAGTCATTTGCAGCAGAGAACTGGAAGGAGAGGTGGCCAAAGGAAGAATTGGCTTTGGGGGTGACCAGTGAATGAGCTGAGATAAGGCAGGGCTTTACCTAGCAGAGACTTGTAGATGACCTGGAGCCAGTGGGTTTGGCGCCGAGTATGAAGCGAGGGCCAGCCAACGAGAGCGTACAGGTCGCAGTGGTGGGTAGTATATGGGGTTTTGGTGACAAAACGGATGGCACTGTGATAGACTGCACCCAATTTGTTGAGTAGATTGTTGGAGGCTATTTTTTAAATGACATCGCCAAAGTCGAGGATTGGTAGGATTGTCAGTTTTACGAGAGTATGTTTGGCAGCATGGGTGAAGGATGCTTTGTTGCAAAATAGGAAGCTGATTCTAGATTTAATTTTGGATTGGAGATGTTTAATGTGAGTCTGGAAGGAGAGTTTATAGTCTAACCAGACACCTAGGTATTTGTAGTTGTCCACATATTCTAAGTCAGAACCGTCCAGAGTAGTGATGCTGGACGGGCGGGCAGGTGTGGGCAGCGATCGGTTGAAGAGCATGCATTTAGTTTTACTTGCATTTAAGAGCAGTTGGAGGCCACGGAAGGAGAGTTGTATGGCATTGAAGCTCGTCTGGAGGTTGGAGGTTCTATCAGGAGGTTGGTTAACACAATGTCCAAAGAAGGGCCAGAGGTATACAGAATGGTGTTGTCTTCGTAGTAATCCTTGTCCATTACTGTCCTGGTTAGTGATTTTTGTCCCATTTCACTGTAGAGCCTCTACCCCTGCTCAATATGCCTTAACCAACCATTTAGTTCCCCCTTCCACATATCTCTCATCATTACTCAATGCCTAGGTTTACCTCCACTGCATTCACATCCTACCATACCTTTGTCTGTACATTATGCCTTGAATCTATTCTATCGCGCCCAGAAACCTGCTCCTTTTACACTCTGTTCTGAACGTAATAGACGACCAGTTCTGATAGCCTTTAGCCGTACCAATATACACAGGCAGTTAGAAAAGCCAAGGCTAGCTTTTTCAAGCAGAAATTTGCTTCCTGCAACACAAACTCAAAATTGTTCTGGGACACGGTAAAGTCCATGGAGAATAAGAGCACCTCCTCCCAGCTGCCCACTACACTGAGGATAGGAAACTCTGTCACCACCGATTAATCCACTATAATTGAGAATTTCAATAAGCATTTTTCTACGGCTAGCCATGCTTTCCACCTGGCTACCCCTACCCCGGTCAACAGTACTGCACCCCCCCACAGCAACTCGCCCAAGCCTTCCCCATTTCTCCTTCTCCCAAATCCAGTCAGCTGATGTTCTGAAAGAGCTGCAAAATCTGGACCCCTACAAATCAGCCGGGCTAGACAATCTGGACCCTTTCTTTCTAAAAGGATCTGCCGAAAATGTTGCAACCCCTATTACTAGCCTGTTCAACCTCTCTTTCGTGTCGTCTGAGATTCCCAAAGATTGGAAAGCAGCTGCGGTCATCCCCCTCTTCAAAGGGGGGGGACACTCTTGATCCAAACTGCTACAGACCTATATCTATCCTACCCTGCCTGCCTAAGGTCTCCGAAAGCCAAGTTAACAAACAGATCACAGACCATTTCTAATCCCACCGTACCTTCTCCGCTATACAATCTGGTTTCCGAGCTGGTCATGGGTGCACCTCAGCCACGCTCAAGGTCCTAAACGATATCATAACCGCCATCGATAAGAAACAATACTGTGCAGCCGTATTCATTGACCTGGCCAAGGCTTTCGACTCTGTCAATCACCACATCCTCATCGGCAGACTCAATAGCCTTGGTTTCTCAAATGATTGCCTCGCCTGGTTCACCAACTACTTCTCTGAACATTTATGAGACATGATTCCCGGCAATAGATGAATCCTACCTGGCACTGTGGCTTACACTCGGCTACTTCTCTGACCAATTATTTCACAGATAATTGTATGTTTGGGATACAGAGATGAGAAAAAGTCAAGGGGTGTGAATACTTTCTGAAGGCACTGTATATTTTGTTTGTTTACAGTTTTTTACGATTGCTTACACACTAAAATGTAACTTTTCCCACAATTAGCAAAACCTTACACTCAAGGAGCAAAACACAAGGCTAGATTTGCACAACTGTAAGCACATTGTCAGCTTCACACTATTTGCAAAACATTACACACAGTGATTTGCAAAACACTAAACACACTTGTATACATCAGACACAGAAGTATATCATGATGTCACTTCCTTGCAATTCCAAAGCACTGACTGTCAAATTACCACACCTATGAGCCAATCTGTTAAACACAGCCATCAGGTGCACAAACACATGATAGCTAAATTGTAGACACACCAATCAGGTTTAAGCACTATAAAAATGCAGCAGGTAGGTTCACCTGCCTTCAACCAAAATGGAAGGAGTCAGAAGAAGAGTGAGGGTGAGAGGAGGAGTACACAGAGGAGGAGAAGGAGGTAGAGGAAGAGGCAGAGGCCGAGCCAGAGGTCAAGGAAGACCTGAAGCAGGAGGAGAACGTGCACAAAGAAGAAGAGGACCAAACTTATCAAATGAAATTCTTGCAACACTAGTGGACCATGTTGTGAACCACGGATTGACGCTGAGGGAGGCTGGACTGAGAGTTCAGCCAAATCTTAGCAGATATACAGTGGCATCTGTCATAAGGACTTTTCGACAGGAAAACAGGTAAAAGAAGATCTGTCTACAGTTACAGTAATCAGCCGCTTATTGTATGCACCATATCCGCACTTGTGATACCCCTTCCTGTGACATTATACAGTAAGTTACATGTATTATTCTCTACATAGGATTGAGGGTCGGGAACGACAAGGAGGAAGGGGGCCCATATTCACGCAAGAACAAGAGAGAGAGATAATAAACATGGTTTTGGCCAATAATGCTATCAGGCTCAGAGAACTACAAGCCAACATTATCGGTGACCATGCCATTTTCAATAATGTCCATCAGGTCTCTCAGTCAACACTGGCACGCATCCTGAAAAGACATCAGGTTGAAATGAAACAACTTTATCGAGTGCCTTTTGAGCGGAATTCAGAGAGGGCTCAGGTACCCCTCATTCAGGCCATGGAGGACGCCTGTGACCAAGTCGACGCCGCAGCTGTCCAAGGATGGATTCGACATGCAAGACGGTTCTTCCCGCGTTGTCTTGCTAATGACGATATTGCTTGTGATGTTGATGAAATTCTCTGGCCAGATCCAGCTAGGCGAAGAGATAATGTATAGTTTGTTTACTGTAGTATTTTCTGTACAATATTGTCAGTTTTTTTCTGATTATTTTTTATGTTTGTTGTTGTTGTAATTGTAACCTGTACTGGATACAGTATTGTACGTTTGTCTGTTTGCTGAGCTAACAGTGTTATGCACACTACTGTAGTAGCATGAAAACTGGGACATGTTTTGTTGTGATTCTCCATGTTGACATGTTGACTGATTTGGGTATATGGAGAGAAATAAATGATATTTTCCTCAGTCTGCAGCATTGGTCTTGTGTAGTGTTTGTATAGTTGCACTTTCTCTGTGTACTTCATTTACAGTACTCTAATCACTGACAATTAGACTTGCTAAAAGTGTTTTAGGTTAGCAACAGCAGTGTGTAACTGGTTCAAAAAGATTGAAGTCATATGAAATGTGTGTGTTTCGTATGGTAACAAAATATCATTTTTATGAAGTCGTGTATAGTTTTGACAAAAGTGTTCCATTTTGCAAATGATCTGAAGTGTTGTGCTACTTTGGTGTAGGGTTGTGCTAATTGTGTGTAGTGTTTTGACAAACCGGGCCCTGTTTTCAAAATTGTGCTTAAACAATTGAAAAAAACTGTAACACTGTATATGGCTGGTACCATCATCAAATATAGATTTTTTAACAGATGGAACCCTGTGTGTGTGTGTGTGTGTGTGTCTACCAGTGGTGGGTTGGAAATAATCCTTTGTGCTGCTTGTTAATGCATTTAAAAACACGTGAAAAGATATATTGTGGAGAGCCAATGACTGAATTCTGCAAGAGGAGGGAGAGAGAGTTGGCTTTTCTTTTATGATGACTCCAAGGCTTAGTAATGAAATGTTTTATTTATATTTCTCTGGATATGAACTACTCTGACCAAGACTGTATCTGTGTTTTGCTTCCCCCTGCTGGTTTCCTGGAGCACGCTTCCTGTTGAGGAAGATGCTACAGTGGATACGGCAGGAGAAGTTCCACCTCCATTAATTTCCAATGAGGGCACGCAGAGAAATGTGAGAGGGATTGTGGGAAGCTGAGCGGTACGACCTCTGCTAGAGGAGCGGTAGAAAAGGTTTAGCTATATTCAAATTTCAAGCGAAGCGAAGCATTGTAGCGAAGTGTTGTCAAGAGGAGGCGCCGCCTCTGGTCAAAACCCACTGTCAGAGTAGGAGGTTCTGGTCTCCATTCAGTCCATGGCCACGTTTGGTGGGAGGTGCACAGGAAGCAGTTGACCCTCACAAGGTGTTGACCCTCACAAGGGGTTGACCCTCACCATGGGTTGACCCTCACCAGGGGTTGACCCTCACCAGGGGTTGACGCTCACCAGGGGTTGACGCTCACCAGGGGTTGACCCTCACCAGGGGTTGACCCTCACCAGGGGTTGACCCTCACCAGGGGTTGACCCTCACCAGGGGTTGACGCTCACCAGGGGTTGACCCTCACCAGGGGTTGACGCTCACCAGGGGTTGACCCTCACCAGGGGTTGACCCTCACCAGGGGTTGACCCTCACCCCTGGTCTCATCTCTCCAAGCTTATGCTCTACACATATTCGTGCTGGAAGGCTTGTCTGTACATCGGCTTCGGGTCCGAACGCTGGATCGACTCCAACCTTGTATTCGCCTCATTGAGGCACCAGTACTTCTACTTCTTCTGGTTCTCTGTGCATATCTTCACCACTGTGGGCGACATGACTACCTGTTTATGATGGCAGACCTGCTGATCACCATGCTGGTGTTTCCCTCCATCGTGGGACCAGACTGGCTAATCCTACCTCATCCAAACTTCTTCCATTTAAGAATGATGGAGGCCACTGTGTTCTTGGTGACCTTCAATGCTGCAGAAATGTTTTAGTACCCTTCCCCAGATCTGTGCCTCGACACAATCCTGTCTCGGAGCTCTACGGACAATTCCTTTGACTTCGTGGCTCATGGCTCTGTCATGCACTGTCAACTGTGGGACCTTATATAGACAGGTGTCTGCCTTTCCAAATCATGTCCAATCAATTGAATTTACCACAGGTGGACTCAAATCAAGTTGTAGAAACATCTCAAGGACGATCAGTGGAAACAGGATGTACTGTACCTGAGCTCAATTTTGAGTCTCTGGATTTTATTATTAATACATTTGCAAAAATGTCTAAAAACCTGTTTTCACTTTCATTGTGGGCATTCGTGTGTAGATTGATGAGGGGGGGGGGGGGGGGGGAATGATTTAATCAATTTTAGAATAAGGCTGTAACGTAACAAAATGTGGAAAAAGTCAAGGTGTCTGAATACTTTCCAAATGCATTGTAAAACCACAAGAAACTACTCTTTTTCTGCACCAACCTTGACAGGAAAGTGCTAACCAACGTACCATGACGACATAGCCATTTTACCTTGATAGGGGAGCAGATAGTAATACACGTTAGTAATAAATAGAGATAGTAATAAATCAAAGTTTATTTGTCACGTGCGCCGAATACAACAGTTGTAGACCTTACAGTGAAATGCTTACTTACAGGCTCTAACCAATAGTGCAAAAAGGGTATTAGGTGAACAATAGGTAAGTAAGAAATAAAAACAACAGTGAAAAGACAGTAGCGAGTCTGGGTACTCGGACTCGCTACTAGTCCGGGTAGCCATTTGATTACCTGTTCAGGAGTCTTATGGCTTGGGGGTAAAAACTGTTGAGAAGCCTTTTTGTCCTAGACTTTGCACTCCGGTAATACATTCTATTATACATGAATCGACAGACATAGCAAAGGGGGGATACCTAGTCAGTTCCACAACTGAAAGCATTCAACTGAAATGTGTCTAACACATTTAACCCAACTCCTCTGAATCAGAGAGTTGTGGGGTGCTGCCATAATCAACATCCAGGGACCAGTAGTCATTGAGGGTTAATTTGCCTTGCTCAAGGGCAGAGCGGCAGATTTTTCCACTTTGCCAGCTCTGGGATTTGAACCAGTGACCTTTCACTTACTGTCCGAACACACTTAACCGCTAGGCTACCTGCCACCTACTAGTCAATTATAACTTTACATCAATGCTACTACAGTAATTTAAAATAGTCATTCCGAATAGTCATTGTAATCAAACCTCCATATATTTGAACAAATCTATTTAAAAGGTACATTTTATTGATTGGATGTTTCCAGTTGGGAACACCACATGAGAAAGGATTCTGTTAGACATTTATACATTTTCACTTAGTGAGCCATCCAGAGGAGCCATCAGCTGCTGCAGCATTCTATTTCCGCGTTCCCTTTAAATTGCGCATAGCCTACGTAGTAGAGTGAAGGTGTGTTCCAGGAAGTGTAACGGGACACGGCCAGTGGACGCAGCCCCAGCCATACATCAGTGGCGTATTCATTAAGATTCTGTTGAAAAACCTTTTTAAACGGAAGAAAACGGAACGAAATGGGGAGGGACCTATCTGAGTTTGTCCAATTGAAACTAACGTTTTCGTTGCTAAACGCAACTGTTTGCAACTGTTTGGACTAATGATTACACCCCACGACTGTTTGCATGCATAAGCATTTACTAAAAACAAACCGGATTTTTACATGACATGGGGGGCTACCACTGACTATCAGAATCCACGATGGAGCCTCAAGAGGAGAAGCCCATTATATACACAATGGAGAACAAGCCGATTGTGACATGTGAGTGTTTTGTTGGTGGGATGACGTTGCAGTCGTTTTATTCAGCCGGACAGCTGTTTGTAGCGAGGTTTGTGAGTTTGACACTGAGCTCAGGCAAGGCAGCCAATTGCCGCCGCATATCAGTGGCCTTAAAAGAAGGGCTGGCTTTGTAACGTCAGCACCATTTCTTGCAGGACAGTGACCGTCGCCGCTTGACAAATTGAAAACGTTAATTGAACAATATCACCGTGTCTTTCCTTATCATTTTATGATGAGATATGCATTAGACTACGCTACTATATCAGCTAATGTAGACAGATAATATTTGCTGTCCTCCTTACGCCACAGCTCGTGATGCAGTTTCATCAACCTGCTGTCATCATGCAAAAATGCACCTGCTTCAGACTGGATACATAACACCTAGCTTAGCCGGGGGCCACACAAATGAATAAGTCTTTAGGCTATATACAGACAGTGGCTACAGTGTGAGCAGTGGTGTAAAAATACTTTAAAGTACTACTTAAGTCGTTTTTTTGGTATCTGTACTTTACTATTTATATGTTTCACAACTTGTACTTTTACGTCACTACATTCCTAAAGAAAATAATGTACTTTATACTCCATACATTTTCCCTGTCACCCAAAAGTACTTGTTACATTTTTTAATGCTTAGCAGGACAGAAAAATGCTCCACTTACATCCCTGGTCATCTCTACTGCCTCTAATCTGGCGGACTCACTAAACACAAATGCTTCGTTTGTAAATGATATGGAAGTGTTGAAGCGTGCCCCTGGTTATCCGTAAATACGCCTTTAAAAAACAAACTAGAAAATCGTGGCGTCGGGTTTGCATTCAAAGCAATTTGAAATGATTTATACTTTTTAATTTTTTCAATTACATTTACTTTTTAATACTGAGGTATATTTAAAACGAAATAGTTTTTAGACTTACTCCAGTTATTTTACTGGATGACTTTCACTTTTATTTGAGACATTAAGGTATCTTTATTTTTTACTCAAGTATGACAATCGGGTACTTTTTCCACCACTGAGTGTGTGTGTGTGTTGGGAGAAACTCCTCTGTTGGCCTTTCAAGTGAGCTTCTCAGAAAAGTTATTTTAAGGTTTGACCCTATTGGTGGTCTTGACAGCTCCGGCCTGCTTGTCCCTGGACCACCCTGACTGGTCAACAAGCTCTCACAGTCACGTCAGAATTAGGTTAAAAAATGTTTCTCAAAAGTCACATTTCAAAGTTGTTCCGAACATCAAATGTCAAACTGTTTAAGGTTAAGTTTTAGGCATTAACTCTGAAATCGTAAGGTCAGGCATTAACTCCGAATGGTTAAGGTTTTGGGACAGATTTAAAACAAAAATCTCAAAAAACAACTTTCTATCACTGGATTCGAAACATGCAACTTTTGGCGCCGGACAAAGACTCCCATCCACTATCCCCGTCCGTAAGGACCTTGCAAAACTGCAACCTATTTTAAGGTAACAGCGCTCACTGTTGCCCCTATTATCCCGTTTCCACGTAATCTCCCAACGCCCATCTAACATGGATGTACGTCGAATACTGACTTGTATCACAGGTGACCTGGCTGGGTTGGTAGCCTATGGGCTTAATATACCATACTTCTAGTAGCCCGATTTTAAACTCAACTCTGCAATTTATTGTGCGGCGACTAGTGTGGAGCTCCGACGTCACATAAAATTGCGTAGAAAAAAATAATAATAATAAAAAACGACTGATTGTTTTGTGTAATTGCGTGCTATTCTCTGGGTGCTGAAAATCAGTCGTTCTTGATTAGAAAACGTAATTTTATAAGACGTCGGAGCTCTAGTCCGCCGCCACTAGTCGCCGCACGTCTCCATCATAAATCATTGAGTTTAGTCAGCTATACTACTGGCAGCCTATAGGTTTCCTATACTTCATTTGAGGGATGAATGGATGAGGAAGTCAGTGATTCAAATATAAGTAGAATGACCTCCGGTATGCTTGATACGAACTGTCATCATTTCCATTGTAGCCAGAAAACCTTAGTGTTTGTTTATGAGCTTCAGTTCTCTTCTCTCTGGGGGCCATACCAGGGCTGTTCTCTCTGTGGGGATCATACCAGGGCTGTTCTCTCTGTGGGGATCATACCAGGGCTGTTCTCTCTAGGGGGACCATACCGGGGCTGTTCTCTCTGTGGGGATCATACCAGGGCTGTTCTCTCTGGGGGGACCATACCAGGGCTGTTCTCTCTGTGGGGACCACACCAGGGCTGTTCTCTCTGTGGGGACCATACCAGGGCTGTTCTCTCTGTGGGGACCATACCAGGGCTGTTCTCTCTAGGGGGACCATACCAGGGCTGTTCTCTCTGTGGGGATCATACCAGGGCTGTTCTCTCTAGGGGGACCATACCAGGGCTGTTCTCTCTGTGGGGACCATACCAGGGCTGTTCTCTCTGTGGGGATCATACCAGGGCTGTTCTCTCTAGGGGGACCATACCAGGGCTGTTCTCTCTGTGGGGACCATACCAGGGCTGTTCTCTCTGGGGGACCATACCAGGGCTGTTCTCTCTGTGGGGACCATACCAGGGCTGTTCTCTCTGTGGGGACCATACCAGGGCTGTTCTCTCTGTGGGGACCATACCAGGGCTGTTGTCTCTGTGGGGACCATACCAGGGCTGTTCTCTCTGTGGGGATCATACCAGGGCTGTTCTCTCTGTGGGGATCATACCAGGGCTGTTCTCTCTGTGGGGACCATACCAGGGCTGTTCTCTCTGTGGGGATCATACCAGGGCTGTTCTCTCTGTGGGGATCATACCAGGGCTGTTCTCTCTGTGGGGACCATACCAGGGCTGTTCTCTCTGTGGGGACCATACCAGGGCTGTTCTCTCTGTGGGGACCATACCAGGGCTGTTCTCTCTGTGGGGACCATACCAGGGCTGTTATCTCTGGGGGACCATACCAGGGCTGTTCTCTCTGTGGGGACCATACCAGGGCTGTTCTCTCTGTGGGGACCATACCAGGGCTGTTCTCTCTGTGGGGACCATACCAGGGCTGTTCTCTCTGTGGGGACCATACCAGGGCTGTTCTCTCTGTGGGGACCATACCAGGGCTGTTCTCTCTGTGGGGACCATACCAGGGCTGTTCTCTCTGTGGGGACCATACCAGGGCTGTTCTCTCTGTGGGGACCATACCAGGGCTGTTCTCTCTGTGGGGACCATACCAGGGCTGTTCTCTCTGTGGGGACCATACCAGGGCTGTTCTCTCTGGGGGACCATACCAGGGCTGTTCTCTCTGTGGGGATCATACCAGGGCTGTTCTCTCTGTGGGGACCATACCAGGGCTGTTCTCTCTGTGGGGACCATACCAGGGCTGTTCTCTCTGGGGGACCATACCAGGGCTGTTCTCTCTGGGGGACCATACCAGGGCTGTTCTCTCTGTGGGGACCATACCAGGGCTGTTCTCTCTGGGGGATCATACCAGGGCTGTTCTCTCTGTGGGGACCATACCAGGGCTGTTCTCTCTGTGGGGACCATACCAGGGCTGTTCTCTCTGTGGGGACCATACCAGGGCTGTTCTCTCTGTGGGGACCATACCAGGGCTGTTGTCTCTGGGGGACCATACCAGGGCTGTTGTCTCTGGGGGACCATACCAGGGCTGTTCTCTCTGGGGGGACCATACCAGGGCTGTTCTCTCTGTGGGGACCATACAAGGGCTGTGTGCAGTTTTACTATTAGAGGCGACAACAGGATGTACTAGCAGAGCTATACAGCGTTGGTCTCTGAACAGCCCTATTTACAAGGGCAAAGTCTCAGCGTTATGGTGCAGCGCAGCCTTACAGCACTTGTATGATTGAAAGGTCAATTAGATTTGAAGTCCAATGGCTGTTTGCCTGTGACAGACACACAAAACAGCAGCAATAGAAGCCTCACAAGGGACATACTACATTCTCCCAGTGCATGTGTACCACAAGTGTATTAGAATATTCCCACAGCTTCATTATGTCAAGCCCTGTTCTGTTTCTTAGTCCCGAATGCCCAGCAGTGGGCTTTGCTTTGCTGTTGTCTAAGTAACAACAGAATGCTGTTACCGAGACACAGAATTTGGTTCTGGGAGTCTGGTGGGGGATGGGGTACCCCCTGTCATATCAACCTTTAACCACACAAGGAAAGGTTGGTTCTGGGAGTCTGGTGGGGGATGGGGTACCTCCTGTCATATCAACCTTTAACCACACAAGGAAAGGTTGGTTCTGGGAGTCTGGTGGGGGATGGGGTACCCCCTGTCATATCAACCTTTAACCACACAAGGAAAGGTTGGTTCTGGGAGTCTGGTGGGGGATGGGGTACCTCCTGTCATATCAACCTTTAACCACACAAGGAAAGGTTGGTTCTGGGAGTCTGGTGGGGGATGGGGTACCTCCTGTCATATCAACCTTTAACCACACAGGAACAGGTTGGTTCTGGGAGTCTGGTGGGAGATGGGGTACCCCCTGTCATATCAACCTTTAACCACACAAGGAAAGGTTGGTTCTGGGAGTCTGGTGGGAGATGGGGTACCCCCTGTCATATCAACCTTTAACCACACAAGGAAAGGTTGGTTCTGGGAGTCTGGTGGGGGATGGGGTACCTCCTGTCATATCAACCTTTAACCACACAAGGAAAGGTTGGTTCTGGGAGTCTGTTGGGGGATGGGGTACCCCCTGTCATATCAACCTTTAACCACACAAGGAAAGGTTGGTTCTGGGAGTCTGGTGGGGGATGGGGTACCCCCTGTCATATCAACCTTTAACCACACAAGGAAAGGTTGGTTCTGGGAGTCTGGTGGGGGATGGGGTACCCCCTGTCATATCAACCTTTAACCACACAGGAACAGGTTGGTTCTGGGAGTCTGGTGGGAGATGGGGTACCCCCTGTCATATCAACCTTTAACCACACAGGAACAGGTTGGTTCTGGGAGTCTGGTGGGAGATGGGGTACCCCCTGTCATATCAACCTTTAACCACACAAGGAAAGGTTGGTTCTGGGAGTCTGGTGGGGGATGGGGTACCTCCTGTCATATCAACCTTTAACCACACAGGAACAGGTTGGTTCTGGGAGTCTGGTGGGGGATGGGGTACCTCCTGTCATATCAACCTTTAACCACACAAGGAAAGGTTGGTTCTGGGAGTCTGGTGGGGGATGGGGTACCCCCTGTCATATCAACCTTTAACCACACAAGGAAAGGTTGGTTCTGGGAGTCTGTTGGGGGATGGGGTACCCCCTGTCATATCAACCTTTAACCACACAAGGAAAGGTTGACGTGTCTGGAAACAACACCAGGACAGAGGGGTGATAGCCAGCAGGGCGTATTGAGTCTGTAGCTGGATCATAGGGCAGGGCTATTCAATCCAGTCCTGAAGTTCAACTGGCTATTTTAAATGAACATATAATCCTGTGTTGACAGGTACTTATTGGGTATCAGGGGATTTTCTGTTCCCCTCATTCTCTCTCTTTCTTCCCTCACTCTCTTTCCTCCTTCCTTCCTTTACAACCCTCCTCTTCCCTAATCTCCCCCCTCTCTCCACAAGGCGCTGGGGACCAGGCCTTGTTCACTTCTCTCTACACCCCATTGGCCCAGCAGCTTCCCAGGGAACCAATGGAATGGAGGAGGTGAGTGCTGACAAGTAATTGGTCTAATTGAAACAGTTATTTTTTTTGTTGGTACTGCTGAATGACTTTGTCGACTAAATGTTGGCTTTCTGGTCCATGCTAGATAAGAGCATCTCGGTGTATAAGCATTATAATGTATAAACTCCTTTATAGAACCACTATATCGTAATCTTTTCCCCGTTGTTGATCTCAGGTCGTATGGACGAGCACCAAGGACGATCCATTTAGAGGCCAACTTTGTCCAGTTCAAAGAGGAACTCCTCCCTAAAGAGGGAAACAAAGCCCTCCTCACTTTCCCCTTCCTCCATATCTACTGGACAGACTGCTGTGTACGTGGTGCTGTGCCCGTTTTACTGTAAACACACACACACACACACACATTCTTGTACCGCTAACCTTGTGGGGGACACACAATTCAGTCCCATTCAAAATCCTATTTTCCCTAACCCTTTAACCCTAACCCAAAAACCTAACCCTAAAATTAACCCCAGCTGCTAACCCTTAATTTAATTCTAACCCTAAATCTAACCTTAACCCTAAACCCCCTAGAAATAGTATTTGACCTCGTGGGGACTAACAAAAGTTCCCCAGTTGGTCAAATTTTAGTTTGTTTATTATTCTTGTGGGGACTTGAACACGTGTACACACACGTGTACACACACACACACACACACATAAATTCTACTCTACCCTCCATTAAATAACCGGTGGGATGTAACAGCCTAGCTAGATGATTGGATCCAGAGTGGATTATTAGTATTATTCTCAGTGCAGGCAGCAGATGGATGGCTGACAGACACAACACATTACATGTTGTGTATTCCAGCTGGTTCAAATATAGTTTGCATTTAGTCTCAGGAGGATTCCTCTACTATTCTCCTGAGTGTCTGTCTGTCCGTCCGTACGTAAGTAAGTAAGTAACCTGGCTGGCCCCTCAGTTTGTTCAGGGAGATCAGTGGAAAAGTGCTGAGGAAACAGACATTTGTTGATGTACTAAAAGGGCGGTTCACTTGTTTTAAGTACAGTCCAGTCAGCGACTCGTGGCCGACATGGATAGCTATTGCAGAGAGCCTTTTTTTTTTAGAAGCACTTTAGTATATCAAGGCTGTTGGACTCATTAAAGAGTAAATGTCATTCATTCATAGTAATGACTCCTATAGAGGTTTGCAACACTACTATTTCCTGGCATTTGATGCCCTGAAAAGGGACTGGAGATACATAGCGTTTTGTTTTGTTTTTACTCGTAATGTGAGAGAGTTACTTTATGATTGTCTGAACAGTGAACACACAAAACATACCTCATTGTTATTGTTATTATTATTATTGTTGTTATTATTAATATTATTGTTATTATTGTTGTTATTGTTATTATTATAATTATTACTATGATTGTTATTGCCGATATTGTTGTTATTATTATTGTTATTATTATTATTACTATGGCTGATATTGTTATTATTACTTTTATTAGTATTGTCATTATTAGTATTATTGTTATTATTAGTATTATTAGTGTTATTATTGTTATTATTAATGTTGTTATTGTTATTATTAATGTTGTTATTGTTATTATTGTTATTATTAATGTTGTTATTGTTATTGTTATTATTAATGTTGTTATTGTTATTATTAATGTTGTTATTGTTATTATTGTTATTGTTATTATTAATGTCATTATTAGTATTATTGTTATTATTAGTATTATTAGTGTTATTATTGTTATTATTAATGTTGTTATTGTTATTATTAATGTTGTTATTGTTATTATTGTTATTATTAATGTTGTTATTGTTATTATTGTTATTGTTATTATTAATGTTGTTATTGTTATTATTAATGCTGTTATTGTTATTATTGTTATTGTTATTATTAATGTTGTTATTGTTATTATTGTTATTATTAATGTCATTATTAGTATTATTGTTATTATTAGTATTATTAGTGTTATTATTGTTATTATTAATGTTGTTATTGTTATTATTGTTATTGTTATTATTAATGTTGTTATTGTTATTATTGTTATTGTTATTATTAATGTTGTTATTGTTATTATTAATGTTGTTATTGTTATTATTGTTATTGTTATTATTATTGTTGTTATTGCTGTTATTATTGTTGTGGTTGTTGTTATTATAATTATTGTTAATATTGATGTGGTTATTATTGTGATTATTGTTAATATTATTATTATTGTTATTGCTGTTATTATTGTTGTGGTTGTTGTTATTATAATTATTGTTAATATTGATGTGGTTATTGTTGTGATTATTGTTAATATTATTATTATTGTTGTTATTACGGTTATTGTTAATTATAGTGTTATTGCTGGTATTATTGTTTTTATTATTATTGCTGTTGTTATTGTTTATTATTATTATTGTTGTTGTTATGGTTGGTATTATTGTTATTATTATTGTTATTATTATTGTTAATATTATTATTATTGCTGTTATTGTTATTATTATTATTATTATTATTATTATGGGTTCAGAAAGGACTAACCAATGAGTTCTAACAGATTAGAAATTATTTCTAAACAACTTTATGATTGAATAATGAACTGTCAATAAACCCTCTAGGACATAAAGGTGTACAAGGCGTCAGTCAGGGACAACATGATGAGGTGGCAGGGCAACCTGCGGCTCCACGGGTCAGCTGACTGGGTCATCGTTGTCGTGGAGACCAGCGACGCCAAGAAGAAGAACAAGACCAACATCCTGCCTCGCTCCTCCTTAGTGGACAAGATCCGCAACGACTTCTGTAACAAGCAGAATGACCGGTGAGACACACAAGATACAAACAACATGGACACACTTTACAACACAAGATACAAACAAAATGGACGCTGGAAATGAGAAACACAAATAGCCAGAAGAAAGAACTGTTCTGACAGATCAGATACAAATGTCTCCCCTCTCTCTCCTTCTCTCTCCTCTCTCTCTCCTTCTCTCTCCTCTCTCTCTCTCTTTCTCTCTCTCTTTCTCTCTCCTTCTCGCTCTCTTTCTCTCTCCTTCTCTCTCTCCTTCTCTCTCTCTTTTTCTCTCCTCTCTCTCTCTCTCTCTCTCTCTCCTTCTCTCTCCTTCTCTCTCTCTTTTTCTCTCCCCTCTCTCTCTCTTTCTCTCTCCTCTCCTCTCTCTCTCCTTCTCTCTCCTCTCTCTCTCCTTCTCTCTCTCTTTTTCTCTCCTCTCTCTCCTTCTCTCCTTCTCTCTCTCTCTTTCTCACCTAGTTGTGTGGTTCTGTCAGACCCTCTAAAGGATTCGTCCAGGTCTCAGGAGTCGTGGAGTGCCTTCCTGCTGAAGCTGAGGACTCTACTGCTGATGTCCTTCACTCAGAACCTGGGACGCTTCGAGGAGGACATGCGCACCCTCCGGGAGAAACGCAATCAGCCCGGCTGGAGCTTCTGTGACTACTTCATGGTACAGGTAGGTCTGTACCTGCCAGTCTTTGTGTCTCAGGTGAGAGCATGTCTCAGGTGAATCTGGGTTTTATACAGGGAGAAGAGGGTGTGTGTGTGTTTATATATATATATATATATTAGTGTATACACTACCATTCAAAAGTTTGGAGTCACTTAGAAATGTTGTCACGTCCTGACCCTAGTTCTTATGTGTTTTGCTTGTTTTAGTGTTGGTCAGGACGTGAGCTGGGTGGGCATTCTATGTTGTGTGTCTAGTTTGTCTGTTTCTGTGTTCGGCCTAATATGGTTCTCAATCAGAGGCAGCTGTCAATCGTTGTCCCTGATTGAGAATCATATATAGGTGGCTTGTTTTGTGTTGGGATTTTGTGGGTGGTTGTTTCCTGTGTCAGTGTTTGTGCCACACGGGACTGTGACGGTTAGTTCGTTTGTTATTTTGTATAGTGTCTTGTCTTCGTGTATATTCAATCATGGAAACTTACCACGCTGCACATTGGTCCTCCGATCCTTCTCGCCTCTCCTCGTCCGAGGAGGAGGAAGAGCTAGACTGCCGTTACAAATGTCCTTGTTTTTGAAAGAAAAGCACATTTTTTGGTCCATTAAAATAACATATAATTGATCAGAAATACAGTGTAGACATTGTTAATGTTATAAATTACTATTGTAGCTGGAAACAACTGATTTTTAATGGAAAATCTACATAGGCGTACAGAGGCCCATTATCAGCAACCATCACTCCTGTGTTCCAATGGCACGTTGTGTTAGCTAATCCAAGTTTAGCATTTTAAAAGGCTAATTGATTATTAGAAAACCCTTTTGCAATTATGTTAGCACAGCTGAAAGCTGTTGTTCTGATTTAAAGAAGCAATAAAACTGGCCTTAGACTAGTTGAGTATCTGGAGCATTAGCATTTGTGAGTTCGATTACAGGCTCAAAATGTCCAGAAACAAATAACTTTCTTCTGAAACTCACCAGTCTATTCTTGTTCTGAGAAATGAAGGCTATTCCATGTGAGAAATTACCAAGAAACTGAAGATCTGGTCCAACGCTGTGTACTACTCCCTTCACAGAACAGCGCAAACTGGCTCTAACCAGAATAGAAAGAGGAGTGGGAGGCCCCGGTGCACAACTGAGCAAGAGGACGAGTACATTAGAGTGTCTAGTTTGAGAAACAGACGCCTCGCAAGTCCTCAACTGGCAAATTCAGTAAATAGCACCCGCAAAACACCAGTCTCAACGTCAACAGTGAAGAGGCGACTCCGGGATGCTGACCCTCAACTTTTGAACGTGTGTGTGTGTGTGTGTGTGTGTGTGTGTGTGTGTGTGTGTGTGTGTGTGTGTGTGTGTGTGTGTGTGTGTGTGTGTGTGTGTGTGTGTGTGTGTACTAATCAGTTTCTGAACTGTAGGTTTGATCACGTGTGATGTGTTGTGTGTATCTGATCTGTGTTTTGTTGTGTGCAGGAGGAGTTTGCCTTTGTGTTTGAGATGTAGGTTTGATCACGTGTGATGTGTTGTGTGTTTTGTTGTGTGCAGGAGGAGTTGGCCTTTGTGTTTGAGATGCTACAGCAGTGTGAGGATGCCCTGGTCCAGTACGACGAGCTGGACGCGCTCTTCACTCAGTATGTTCTCAACTTCGGGGCTGGAGGTACATGTATAGACACTCCCTCTCACGCTTTAGAATCAAATCAAATGTATTTATATAGCCCTTCTTACATCAGCTGATATCTCAAAGTGCTGTACAGAAACCCAGCCTAAAACCCCAAACAGCAAGCAATGCAGGTTTAGAAGCACGGTGGCTAGGAAAAACTCCCTAGAAAGGCCAAAACCTAGGAAGAAACCTAGAGAGGAACCAGGCTATGAGGGGTGGCCAGTCCTCTTCTGGCTGTGCCGGGTGGAGATTATAACAGAACATGGCCAAGATGTTCAAATGCTCATAAATGACCAGCATGGTCAAATAATAGTAATCACAGTGAACAGGTCAGGGTTCCATAGCCTCAGGCAGAACAGTTGACACTGGAGCAGCAGCACGGCCAGGTGGACTGGGGACAACAAGGAGTCATCATGCCAGGTAGTCCTGAGGCATGGTCCTAGGGCTCAGGTCCTCGGGCTCAGGTATAGGGCTCAGGTATAAGTCATCTAATAAGTGTCTTTGGAAAGTATTCAGACCCCTTGACTTTTTCCACATTTTGTTAGGTTACAATTACAGCCTTATTCTAAAATTGATTAAATTGTTTTTTCCCTCATCAGTCTACACACAATACCCCATCATGACAAAGCAAAATCAGGTTTTTAGACATTTTTTCTAATTTAATAAAAACAAATAACAGATTTGTAACACATTTACACCAGTATTCAGACCCTTTGCTCTGAGACTTGAAATGGAGCTCAGGTGCATCCTGTTTCCATTGATCATCCTTGAGATGTTTCTACAACTTGATTGGAGTCCAGCTGTGGTAAATTCAATTGATTGGACATGATTTGGAAAGGTACACACCTGTCTATATAAGGTCACACAGATGACTATGCATGTCATAGCAAAAACCAAGCCACGAGGTTGAAGGAATTGTCCGTAGAGCTCCGAGACAGGATTGTGTCGAGTTACAAATCTGGGAAGGGTACCAGAAAATGCAGCATTTTTGGTCCACAAGAACACATTGGCCTCCATCATTCTTAAATGGAAGAAGTTTGGAACCACCAAGACTCTTCCTAGAGCTGGCCGCCTGGCCAAACTGAGCAATCGGGGGAGAAGGACCTTGGTCAGGGAGGTGACCAAGTACCCGATGGTCACTCTGACAGAGCTTTAGAGTTCCTCTGTGGAGATGTGATAACCTTCCAGAAGGACAACCATCTCTGCAGTACTCCACCAATCAAGCTTTTATGGTAGAGTGACCAGACGGAAGCCACTCCTCAGTAAAAGGCACATGACAGCCCGCTTGGAGTTTGCCGAAATGTAACTAAAGACTCTCCGACCATGAGAAACGAGATTCTCTGGCCTGAATGACAAGCGTCATCTCTATAGGAAACCTGGCACCATCCCTACGGTGAAGCATGGTGGTGGCAGCATCATGCTTTGGGGATGTAGCAAAAATAATTAAATACGTGTTTTTGCTTTGTCTTTATTAGGTAATGTGTGTAGATTGATGAGGATAAAATGTTTTTAATCCATTTTAGAATAAGGCTGTAACGTTACAAAATGTGGTAAAGTCAAGGGGTCTAAATACTTTCCGAAGGTACTGTATAATATTATATGCCATTCAGCAGACACTTTAATCCTAATCAATTTACAGTCATGCGCGCATACGTTTTACGGACGGGTGGTCCCGGGAATCGAACCCACAATCCTGGCTTTGCAAACACAATGCTCCACCAATTGAGCTAAAGGACCACATAAATATATAGCCACCTCCCGTGTGGTGCAGTGGTCTAAAGCTGTGCCACTAGAGATCCTGGTTCGAGTTCAGGCTCTGTCGCAGCTGGCCGCAACCGGGAGACCCACAATTGGCTCAGCGTCGTCTGGGTAAGGGGAGGGTTTGGCCGGCAGGGATGTCCTTGTCCCATCGCGCTCTAGCGACTCCTGTGACGGGCCGGGCATATGCACGCTGACACGGTCTCCAGGTGTTTCCTCCGACACATTGGTGCGGCTGGCTTCCGGGTTAAGCGGGCATTGTGTCAAGAAGCAGTGCGGCTCGGCTGGGTCGTGTTTCGGAAGACGCACGGCTCTTGACCTTCGCCTCTCCCGAGTCCATACGGGAGTTGCAGCGATGAGACAAGACTGTAACTACCAATTGGCCAACATGAAAAAGGGGTAATAATAAATAAATAAGTGCCACAAACTGCCTCTCACAGAGCGGCACGTCTTGCTCTTCATTGTAATCAGAGGGCTGATATAAATACTATGCATGCCAGTCTCTCTTGGCTAAGAGTTGAGGAGAGACTGACTGCATCACTCCTTTTTATAAGAAACATTAATGTGTTGAAAATCCCAAATTGTTTGCATAGTCAACTTACACACAGCTCTGACACACACACACTTACCCCACCAGACATGCCACCAGGGGTCTTTTCATAGTCCCCAAATCCAGAACAAATTCAAGAAAGTGTACAGTATTATATAGAGCCATTGTTGCATGGAACTCTGTTCCATCTCATATTGCTCAAATAAACAGCAAACCTGGTTTCAATAAATAGATCAAGCAACACCTCACAGCACAATGCCTCTCCCCTATCTGACCTAGATAGTCTACATATCAACACAAACTATGTGTGCCTTTTTTAAAATATTGATGTAGTTCTGTCCTTGAGTTGTTCTTGTCTATTAATGTTCTGTATTATGTCATGCTTCATGTTTTGTGTAGACCCCAGGAAGAGTAGCTGCTGCTTTCGCAACAGCTAATGGGGATCCTAATAAAATACCCCCCCCAAAAAATACCCAAAAAATAACTCAAGCTTTATAATTCAGCGACTCAATAGATTAAAATCAGCATCTAGTTGTGTCTTTCTGCTCGTCTCTGTGTCTGTGTGTAGACGGGGCCAACTGGCTGGGTTCCTTCTGCTCCCCGGTGAAGAGATGGACTGGCTTGCTCCTGCGGCGCCCCATAGACATGGAGAAGAGAGATGGGATCCAGAGCGGGCAGGCTAGCCTGCTGGAGCTACGCAGCTACCTGTTCTGTCGTCAGTGTACCCTGCTCATCTTCCTCCAGAGGCCCTGGGAGGTGACACAAAGAGCCCTGGAGCTGCTGCATAACTGTGTCCAGGAGCTATGCCTGCTGGAGGTACGGTTACTGGGTGGTGATGGGGGAAGGGTTACTGGGTTGTGATGGGGGAAGGGTTACTGGGTGGTGATGGGGGAAGGGTTACTGGGTTGTGATGGGGGAAGGGTTACTGGGTTGTGATGGGGGAAGGGTTACTGGGTTGTAATGGGGGAAGGGTTACTGGGTTGTGATGGGGGAAGGGTTACTGGGTGGTGATGGGGGAAGGGTTACTGGGTTGTGATGGGGGAAGGGTTACTGGGTGGTGATGGGGTACGGTTACTGGGTGGTGATGGGGGAAGGGTTACTGGGTGGTGATGGGGTACGGTTACTGGGTGGTGATGGGGGAAGGGTTACTGGGTGGTGATGGGGGAAGGGTTACTGGGTGGTGATGGGGGAAGGGTTACTGGGTGGTGATGGGGGAAGGGTTACTGGGTGGTGATGGGATACGGTTCCTGGGTGGTGATGGGGGAAGTGTTACTGGGTGGTGATGGGGTATGGTTACTGGTGGTGATGGGGGAAGGGTTACTGGGTGGTGATGGGGGAAGGGTTACTGGGTGGTGATGGGGGAAGGGTTACTGGGTGGTGATGGGATACGGTTCCTGGGTGGTGATGGGGGAAGTGTTACTGGGTGGTGATGGGGGAAGGGTTACTGGGTGGTGATGGGGGAAGGGTTACTGGGTGGTGATGGGGGAAGGGTTACTGGGTTGTGATGGGGTACGGTTACTGGGTGGTGATGGGGGAAGGGTTACTGGGTGGTGATGGGGTACGGTTACTGGGTGGTGATGGGGGAAGGGTTACTGGGTTGTGATGGGGGAAGGGTTACTGGGTGGTGATGGGGGAAGGGTTACTGGGTGGTGATGGGGGAAGGGTTACTGGGTGGTGATGGGGGAAGGGTTACTGGGTGGTGATGGGGTGGAGTTTTCTCGCCGCTTCGGCCTCACTTTTCTGTCTCTCTCTCTCGCTCCTTCGCTGTCTCTCTGTCTCTCTCTCTCGCTCCTTCGCTGTCTCTCTGTCTCTCTCGCTCCTTCGCTGTCTCTGTCTCTCTCACTCGCTCCTTCGCTGTCTCTCTGTCTCTCTCTCGCTCCTTCGCTGTCTCTCTCTGTCTCTCTCTCTCGCTCCTTCGCTGTCTCTCTCTCGCTCCTTCGCTGTCTCTCTCTGTCTCTCGCTCCTTCGCTGTCTCTCTCTCTCTCGCTCCTTCGCTGTCTCTCTGTCTCTCTCTCACTCGCTCCTTCGCTGTCTCTCTCTCTCGCTCCTTCGCTGTCTCTCTGTTTCTCTGTCTCGCTCCTTCGCTGTCTCTCTGTCTCTCTGTCTCTCTCTCGCTCCTTCTCTGTCTCTCTCTCTCTCTCTCTCGCTCCTTCGCTGTCTCTTTCTCTCTCTCTCTTTTTCACAGATGTTTTTTCTCTGTTTAATTACAAGTGTTTTGCAGTGTGCTGTTAGCTAAACTGTTGTTGTTGTGTAGGTGTCTATGCTGGAGGGTGCGTTAGACTGCTGGGTCTTCCTCAGCTGCCTGGAGGTGCTGCACCGTATAGAAGGCTGCTGTGACCAGGCCCAGCTAGAGGCTAATGTCTCCCACACTGTGGGCCTGTGGGCCTATGCTACTGACAAGGTAGGCTTCCTAGCCACTGTGCTTCTGCCTCTGCATTGCTTGCTCTTTGGAGGTTTAGGCTGGGTATCTGTAAAGCACGTTGTGACATCTGCTGATGTAGAAAGGGCTTTATAAAATACATTTTATTTGATTGGTTGAAGGTCGCACAACATTATTATATTCTAACTAATATAAATGTACCTCATAACTACTCACCTTGAACCAAGGCAGGTAGCCTAGCGGGGCGGCAGGTAGCATAGCGGTTAGAGCATTGGGCCAGTAACTGAAAGGTTGCTGGATTGAATCCCCGAGCTGACAAGGTGAAAATCTGTCGTTCTGCCCATGAACAAGGCAGTTAACCCGCTGTTCCCCGGTAGGCTGTCATTGAAAATAAGAATTTGTTCTTAACTGACTTGCCTAGTTAAATAAAGGTAAAATATATTTTTTTAAAGTTCATATTGTTTATTTTCTTAACTTCTTTCAAACCCAACTCTTCCCTCCCTCCCTCCCTCCCTCCCTCCCTCCCTCCCTCTCCCAGCTGAAGTCTCTGGGCTATATGTGTGGTCTGGTGTCAGAGAAGGGTCCGCTGTCTCTGGAGCTGAACCGAACTGTGGACCTGCTGGCTGGACTGGGGGATGAGAAGGCTGAGACTGGTGAGGGGGTGGGGTGTCATTGGGGAGTATACAAATTATAGGCAGGAATAAAACCGTAAACATTTTAATGGGAAACAACATTAGCTCGATATGGGCTCTAAGTAGATTGGCGTTGACGAAGCAGACGGGATGAGATATAGGTTCTGAGCCAAATGCTACAGCAACGTACAGAGCACTCCTCCAGTGGGATCAATTCCTCACTTGTCCTAGTCCTCTTCTCTCCTACCTCTTTCAGTCCACAGCTTGCAGAGCCCTTATAAAAAACTGAAGGAGGCCCTGTCTTCTGTGGAGGCATTTGAGAGACATTATCTTGTAAGTTCAGATATGAATCATGTTGGTTTGTATGTGGTTACAGGCTGTCAGATAAAAGTATGTTGGCTTGATTCATTAAACTAAACGGCATCAATTTATCCCCCTGTGCCTCCCTCCCTCCTTCCTTCCCTCTCTACTCCCTCCCTGCCTCCCTCCCTCCCTCCTTTCCTAATTCCCTCGCTCCATCCCTCCCTGCCTCCCTCCCTCCCTCCTTTCCTAATTCCCTCGCTCCATCCCTCCTTTCTTCCCTCCTTTCCTCTTTCCCTCCATTCCTCTCTCCCTCCTTTCCTCCTTTCCTCCCTCCCTCCCTCCATCCTCTATCTGTCCATCAGGAGTTGTCCCATGCTGCTGTGGAGATGTACAGGGCCATTGGCAGGATGAGGTCAGCGGGGCTCGTTGGGAAGAGCCTGGCTGAGTTCTACATGTAAGAGACCGTGATGGTCATCATTCCACTTCCGCCTGGAAATGTCTTTCTACCGTCTTCTGTCAAGTACAGGACATCTAGTAACTTCATTGTGTGTGTGTGTGTGTGTGTGTGTGTGTGTGTGTGTGTGTGTGTGTGTGTGTGTGTGTGCGTGTGCGTGTGCGTGTATGTGCGTGCGTGCGTGTGTGTGTGCGATAAGGAGGAAGGGTGATCCTGAGCAGGCGGAGAGCTTCTTGCAGAATGCTCTGAGGTCATACGTGTCAGAGGGGTGGAGCCTACTTGTCACTCACACCAGGAAGCAGATGGCCGAGTGCCAGAAACTGCAGGGGAAGACAGAGACGTATCCCCAATCAATGAAACCCCAAAGAGCCAGTAAGGCAGAGGCAGGAGCACAGTGGAAAAACTCCCTGGAAGGCAGGAACCTTCACTGGATGTAATGAGTAGAAAAGTGTAATGCCAAATATGTAAATTGTTGCCATTATGTAATCACTTTGAATGAATGCCATTCACTTTTTCTATATTCAGATTCAGAGAACTTTGATGTCCTCAGAGAGGCAATTCATTTTGCAGGAGTCATAACACACAATTTTGAATAAAAACAAATAAGAAGAAAACTACAACAAATAGCAAAGGGTGTTTACTATAAGCTAGTCTGAAGGACCAATTTATTTTGCATATTGTAGCTCTTGTTCTCATTGCCCATTGGCTGCTTATTTCCTTGACAACCCACCCTTAGCTACCTGCAGACAAGTGCCTTGTTGGCAGGTGATGCCAATCTGACCAATGAGGAAAGGATTCACTTCTGTCAGGAGATCCTGACTTTCGCCAACCAATCAACAGACAGCAAGGGTAAGCAGCCAGTCATAGCAGATTATTTTAGTCAGTCAACATGGTTCAGGTCTACCCCTGTTCCTGGAGAGCTACTCTCCTGTCCTGTAGGTTTTCGCTCCAACCCCATCGCCAAACGTTTTTGAATGTTTGCGGATTAGAAATGCCGTTGATTTCGAGCCGACGTGATTCCTTATTCTACATGTCAGAGAGGCGTGTTTGTTCCACGTAACATATTTCTAACGGAAAGTTCCAGAACGTTGCGTCCTGCTGAACGTGTCAGGTGTGCTAGGTTAGTGTTGGATCCCTGATGTAGATCATTGACACGTTATTATATTTCACCGTGCCCCTGTCTCTCTCTCCCTTCACCTCTTATCCCTCTACAGCCCAGAAGGTGACGCTCAGTATGAGTTCTTTCGCCCAGCTCAAGCAGCTGCAGTTCCGCCCGGCAACAGCCACGGTGCACTCTGGCACCGCCCTGCAGGTGGAGTTGTGTCTGCGCAGCTTGATGCCTGTGGCCGTGCCTCTGGAGCAGCTGGCTGCCAGTGTTCACTTAAACCTGGAGCAGGGAGAGACTAACGGGAAGACCAGGGGGCCACAGAGACGGCCATACCCAGAGACGGTGCTTTTCCCCCTGGGTAACTCCTCAGCGATGCCACCCTCCGCTGCTGGTCCTTCTCCGGAGCTGGAAGAGATCCAGGACTGCAGCCCCTCGGACCCTCGTAGCCTCAACTCCACCGGCATGGTGTGTAAGAACACACACCTGGTCATGCGTCGTCATGACAGCAGCCCGTCACCGGACACGCCCAACCTTGTCAGCCCAGTTCCTGTTGTCATGGATGACGGGGCAAATATGCTAATGAGCGGTGATGTCACTCTGCTGCCGGGCAACAACAGCATTGTCTTCAGTGTACCAGTAAGACCCTTATTATAATGCTGTGATTGTCCTCTTCCACAGGACAGGGCTGTTACTGCAAATATAGGACGTCATTATCACATGAGATTGTAGATTGTCCATTGACTCTTATCTCTCTTTCTCTCTCTCTCTCCCTCTCTCCCCCCCCTCTCTTTCTCCCTCTTGCTCCCTCTCTCTCTCTTGCTCCCTCCCTCTTTCTCCCTCCCCCTCTCTCTCTCACTCCCTCCCTCCCTCTTTCTCCCTCCCCCTCTCTCTCTCGCTCCCTCCCTCTTATTCCCTCCCCCTCTCTCTCTCTCTCTCCCTCCCTCTCTCTCTCCCTCCCTCCCTCTTTCTCTCCCTCCCTCTTTCTCTCCCTCTTTCTCCCTCCCCCTCTCGCTCCCTCTCTCTCTCTCCCTCTTTCTCCCTCCCCCTCTCGCTCCCTCTCTCTCTCCCTCTTTCTCTCCCTCTCTCTCTCCCTCTTTCTCTCCCTCTCTCCCTCCCCCTTTCTCTCCCTCTTTCTCCCTCCCCCTTTCGCTCTCTCTCTCTCCCTCTCTCTCTCTCTCTCTCTCTCTCCCTCCCTCTCTCTCCCCCGGTGTAGAGTCAGGAGCTGGGTACCTATACGTTGCGTCAGCTGTGTGCCACAGTGGGCCAGGTCCAGTTTATCCTCCCTCACATCTCTCCTCTGGTCCACTATGAGGTCTATTCTCAGGAGTCCCAGCTCACTGTGGAGCCCCTAACAGGTCTCTCTCTCTCTCTCTCTCTCTGACACATTTAGTTTGAGTTATTTGCACCAAAGAAAACAAGTGATAGACAACAATACAGATAAAAACGAAATTTAATAAAACGGTATACAGGTATGGTTGGAATCCAAGAGCTTATATGAAAAACAAACCACAAAAAAAATAGATACAAGTACAAAAATAAAAATAGGTTTGTTAAAACAGATTAAACAACTACTAATTGAAAGACTCAAATGTTGTCTATGATACACACAGTTCAAGTTACTGATATAATAACACCTGTACTAGCACACACCTCTAACTTCCTTCTTACTGGACACGGAGACATAAAAATGGTATCCACGAGTTCATCTGACTCTGGGGACGTAGATACAGGGCCTCATTGACAAAATCCAGAAGTATCCCTTTAAGAAACATTTTGCAACAGAATCTGCGGACCCCGGTGGCAAAAAATGTATAAAACCGAAAGCTTACCTTGACTTGGAAGAGTTACAGTGTTGGATAGCCTAGCTTGCTAGCCAACATATATAGCATTCCTCTCTGTTTGAGTCAGGATGTTGAGTAGGCTTAAATGAGCAGTAAGTGAAAGGTAAACTGAGAAAAAAAAGTACCCTCTCCCTCTTTGAGTCAACTACTCACCACATTTTATGCACTGCAGTGCTTATGCTTTCAGTACTAGATTCATTCTCTGATCCTTTGATTGGATGGACAACATGTGAGTTCATGCTGCAAGAGCTCTGATAGGTTGGAGGACGTCCTCTGCAAGTCGTCATAATTACTGTATAGGTCTATGGAAGGGGGTGAGAACCATGAGCCTCCTAGGTTTTGTATTGAAGTCAATGTACCCAGAGGAGGACAGAAGCTGTCTGTCCTCCGGCTATACCATGGTGCCAATAGAACTGTTTGGCCTTAATGACCATCGTTATGTTTGGAGGAAAAAGGGGGAGGCTTGCAAGCCGAAGAACACCATCCCAACCGTGAAGCACGGGGGTGACAGCATCATGTTGTGGGGGTGCTTTGCTGCAGGAGGGACTGAAGACATCAGTCAGGAAGTTAAAGCTTGGTCGCAAATGGGTCTTCCAAATGGACAATGACCCCAAGCATACATCCAAAGTTGTGGCATAATGGCTTAAGGACAACGAAGTCAAGGTATTGGAGTGGCCATCACAAAGCCTTGACCTCAATCCTCAAGAAAATTTGTGGGCAGAACTGAAATTGTTTGCGAGCAAGGAGGCCTACAAACCTGACTCCGTTACACCAGCTCTGTCAGGAGGAATGGGCCAAAATTCATTGTGGGAAGCATGTTGAAGGCTACCCGAAACATTTGACCCAAGTTAAACAATTTAAAGGCAATGCTACCATACACTAATTGAGTGTATGTAAACTTCTGACCCACTGGGAATGTGATGAAATAAATAATTCTCTACTATTATTCTGACATTTCACATTCTTAAAATAAAGTGATGATCCTAACTGACCTAAGACAGATAATTTTTACTAGGATTAAATGTCAGGAATTGTAATAAAAAAAACTGAATTTAAATGTATTTGGCTAAGATGTATGTAAACTTCCAAATTCAACTGTATAAGGACTTTGAAATGATTTATGCGTTATACTTTAACTTTTTCTTTTGATTCTTAAGTATATGTTAAGGATATTTTTGAAATTACATTTACTTTTGAAACTTAAGTATATTTAAAACCAAATACTTTTAGACTTTTACTCAAGTAGTATTTTACTGGGGTACTTTTACTTGAGTCATTTTCTATTAGGGTATCTTTACTTTTACTACAGTTTGGCTTTTGGGTACTTTTTCCACCACTGTCCATACTGTGTTTTCCTTCCTTTCCTCTTAAGTGTGATTTTACCCTTTGTCCTATGATTTTGATATAGGACAATTTCATTGCTGTTTTGTGTAATGCATTTAGTGTTTAAAAAAATATTTATATTGTTTTTGGTGACTGTCATGTATTAAAAATGTTAAATACAATGTTTGAAATGACCATTTTCAAAAACACACACTGTCTCTGTCTCAGACCAGCTGCTGGCAGGCCTCCCCCAGAGGGCAAAGGTCAGGTTGCAGACAGGTCACTACACTGTGAAGAAGGGAGACGCCCTGCAGCTCACTAACATAGATAGCATGCCCATCCTCACCTCCTCCTCCTGCCCTGCTACCATCCTCAACAGCACTGCAGGTCAGAACAGAGGAATCGTGAGAAATTTTCACATATGAAATTCGGTTCCCTGGTTCGGTATCCTGGAGCATTTCTACAACAAAAAAAATGAATTCTAAAAAAAAATAAGTTTTAAAAATAAGGCCTGAAAATAACAGTTTCAGGATGCGATTTGCATAATTCTACACGATGTTATTAGCAAGCTAGTTTGTTTACAATGAACGAAAAGTTACACGCGAATTGCGCTGCCGCGTCACAATACCTGGCACTCGTTTCAGCCAGGGTTCGTTTGCGTTTCACACATGCTTTATGGCTCGGATGAGCGCACTAAATGCTCCAGGATCCGGACATGTGAAAGCACCCTAAGTTGTATCCTGATCCTAGCTGTAGTTTTCTGCTCGTCCGTGTCTTCCTTCTCAACTTAGTTCCGCACCAATCATCCTTCCTCATCCCTCACTGAGTATCTCATTTTTTTTTCTCTCTCTCTTCCTCTGTCCTCACCCTCTCGTCTCCTCTGCAGAGCGTGTGGATGAGAGTGTTCTGTTCATCCAGTCGTCTGACAAAGTGACCTGTATCTCTCTACCTCCCACCCCTCCCTATCACACCCTGGAGTTTCAGCTGGAGGTACTGTGTGTCATCCCTTCTGACCCAGTCCGGCCCGAGAACCAGAGACTCACAAACGGAGAGATACGCCACCGGCCCCGGAGCTACAACCTCCCCGATAACCACATGACCGCCATCAACCAGAGGGTACTGAGATATGTTTGCACAATACATGATCTTGTTAATAGCAATGCAGGATAAATAACGTAGGTAGTGATTTTCAATGACTTTCAGGCTTTGTTATGCATTTCGTCTACAGTCGTGGCCAAAGGTTTTGAGAATGACACAAATAGTTTCCACAAAGTCTGCTGCTTCAGTGTCTTTAGATATTTTTGTCAGATGTTACTATGGAATACTGAAGTATAATTACAAGCATTTCATAAGTGTCAAAGGCTTATATTGACAATTACATGAAGTTGATGCAAAGAGTCAATATTTGCAGTGTTGACCCTTCTTTTTCAAGACCTCTGCAATCCGCCCTGGCATGAGGTCAATTAACATTTCTTGGCCACATCCTGACTGATGGCAGCCCATTCTTGCATAATCAATGCTTGGAGTTTTGCAGAATTTGTGGGTTTTTGTTTGTCCACCCGCCTCTTGAGGTTTGACCACAAGTTCTCAATGGGATTAAGTTCTGGGGAGTTTCCTGGCCATGGACCCAAAATATCGATGTTTTGTTTCCCGAGCCACATAGTTATCACTTTTGCCTTATGGCAAGGTGCTCCATCATGCTGGAAAAGGCATTGTTTGTCACCAAACTGTTCCTGGATGGTTGGGAGAAGTTGCTCTCGGAGGATGTGTTGGTACCATTCTTTATTCATGGCTATGTTCTTAGGCAAAATTGTGAGTGAGCCCACTCCCTTGGCTGAGAAGCAACCCCACACATGAATGGTCTCAGGATGCTTTACTGTTGGCATGACACAGGACTGATGGTAGCGCTCACGTTGTCTTCTCCGGACAAGCTTTTTTCTGTCCCTGATATTTTTCTTGGAGAGAAGTGGCTTCTTTGCTGCCCTTCTTGACACCAGGCCATCCTCCAAAAGACTTCGCCTCACTGTGCGTTCAGATGCACTCACACCTGCCTGCTGCCATTTCTGAGCAACCTCTGTACTGGTAGTGCCCCGATGCCGCAGCTGAATCAACTTTAGGAGATGGTCCTGGCGCTTGCTGGACTTTCTTGGGCGCCCTGACGCCTTCTTCACAACAATTGAACCGCTCTCCTTGAAGTTCTTGATGATCCGATAAGTGGTTGATTTAGGTGCAATCTTACTGGCAGAAATATCCTTGCCTGTGAAGCCCTTTTTGTGCAAAGCAATGATGACAGCACGTGTTTCCTTGCAGGTAACCATGGTTAACAGAGGAAGAACAATGATTCCAAGCACCACCCTCCTTTTGAAGCTTCCAGTCTGTTATTCGAACTCAATGAGCATGACAGAGTGCTCTCCAGCCTTGTACTCATCAACACTCACACCTGTGTTAACGAGAGAATCACTGACATGATGTCAGCTGGTCCTTTTGTGGCAGAGCTGAAATGCAGTGGAAATGTTTTTGGGGATTCAGTTCATTTGCATGGCAAAGAGGGACTTTGCAATTAATTGTAATTCACCTGATCACTCTTCATAACATTCTGGAGTATATGCAAATTGCCATCATACAAACTGAAGCAGCAGACTTTGTGAAAATTAATATTTGCGTCATTCTCAACTTTTGGCCACGACTGTACATTGTCAAGTCAAATATTATTTTTCTTCATTTATAAAGAATTGGATGGCTTATTTTGAATGGAGACAAGTAACATATTCTGTCATTGTCTCTGTCTGTTCTCTGTGCACAGATGTCTATAGACTGTCCCTGGTCCATCTACTCCACTCCAATATCCCTCACCTTCTACATCCCCTTTAAGGCCAAGCACTCACTACTATCAGCAGGGAACAGGTAACCCCTCACTACTGTCAGCAGGGAACAGGTAAACCCTCACTACTGTCAGCAGGGAACAGGTAAACCCTCACTACTATCAGCAGGGAACAGGTAAACCCTCACTACTATCAGCAGGGAACAGGTAAACCCTCACTACTATCAGCAGGGAACAGGTAAACCCTCACTACTGTCAGCAGGGAACAGGTAAACCCTCACTACTGTCAGCAGGGAACAGGTAACCCCTCACTACTATCAGCAGGTAACAGATAAACCCTCACTACTGTCAGCAGGGAACAAGTAAACCCTCACTACTATCAGCAGGGAACAAGTAAACCCTCACTACTATCAGCAGGGAACAGGTAAACCCTCACTACTGTCAGCAGGGAACAGGTAAACCCTCACTACTATCAGCAGGGAACAGGTAACCCCTCACTACTATCAGCAGGGAACAGATAACCCCTCACTACTGTCAGCAGGGAACAGGTAAACCCTCACTACTATCAGCAGGGAACAGGTAAACCCTCACTACTATCAGCAGGGAACAGGTAACCCCTCACTACTGTCAGCAGGGAACAGGTAACCCCTCACTACTGTCAGCAGGGAACAGCTAACCCCTCACTACTGTCAGCAGGGAACAGGTAAACCCTCACTACTGTCAGCAGGGAACAGGTAACCCCTCACTACTGTCAGCAGGGAACAGGTAACCCTCACTACTGTCAGTAGGGAACAGGTAAACCCTCACTACTGTCAGCAGGGAACTGGCAACCCCTCACTACTGTCAGCAGGGAACAGGTAAACCCTCACTACTATCAGCAGGGAACAGGTAAACCCTCACTACTGTCAGCAGGGAACAGGTAACCCGGGGAAAAACAACACCTAGTATTCAAATCTTACCCTACGAGGTCCGGGGTACCGCTGGTTTTCTGTTTGTAGATCTGAAAGAATTTGACCTTTTGACCGCTACCCTTTGACTTGACTCACAGGAAGTACATCCAGGTGTGCCTGCAGAACGTGTCAGATGTGAACTTTCACCTGATGGACCAGAGGCTAACAGAGAAACATCGTGAGTCCTCTCTGGAGCTGCAGTCCCTCAACACTAAAGCACAACAGGTAACTTAACAATGAGCCATCATAAGAACCATACATCTGACAAGTCTTAATATCAGCAATATTCCAATAGCCCTATTTTCATCACAGATTTAAGATCTTCACTTTTGTAACTTTCACTTGATGTAAGGTGGTTCTCTCTCTATATATAGTTGGTGTACAGTAAGCAGTGTGTGGTTCTTTCTCTGTATATAGTTGGTGTACAGTAAGCAGAGTCTGTACTACGTATGGGATGTGAGGTGGAAGGAAAACATGCCACTCTGTCTACAGTGTGTGTTCTCTGCCAGCTTCTCTTCTGCTTCTGAGGAAGTGTCAGCCTTCAAACCCTACCACTACGCGTTTCAACTGGAGAGAGTGACAGTGAGTAGCCTAATGTACCTGGTACCTACCTGATCCTGTCAGCTTAAAGGCCCAGTGCAGTCAAAGTTCTGTTTTACCTGTGTTTTGTATCATATTGTACAACAGCTGATGAAACTAACACTGTAAAAGTGTGAAACATTTTCATCAGTGTTTATTTCCTGGTCATTTCTGATTGAAAATACAATCTACACAGGTCCTACTAATCAGCAGATTTGCATGGGTGGAGTTTTGGTATGCCTGGCGACATCACCAGGCCATGTAAGTTAATAGACCAATAACAGAGTTTCAAACCTCTCCACTAATAACAGCTAGTTTTCAGGTTCCATATCCCTCCCATTAGGCTCGTCCAATTATGCCCCTCATTTAGACCACTCCCAGACAGTCATAGCAAAATTATTGCTTTAGCTTTTTGCTAAACAGCTACTTTTGTTTCTTTTTTTACAATTTTTACTGTGTTCTACCCTACACCTGTGTTCCACTCTACACCTGTGTTTCACTCTACACCTGTGTTTCACTCTACGTCTGTGTTCCACTCTACGTCTGTGTTCCACTCTACACCTGTGTTTCACTCTACACCTGTGTTTCACTCTACACCTGTGTTTCACTCTACGTCTGTGTTCCACTCTACACCTGTGTTTCACTCTACACCTGTGTTCCACTCTACGTCTGTGTTTCACTCTACGTCTGTGTTCCACTCTACACCTGTGTTCCACTCTACACCTGTGTTCCACTCTACACCTGTGTTCCACTCTACACCTGTGTTCCACTCTACACCTGTGTTCCACTCTACACCTGTGTTTCACTCTACACCTGTGTTTCACTCTACACCTGTGTTCCACTCTACACCTGTGTTCCACTCTACACCTGTGTTCCACTCTACACCTGTGTTCCACTCTACGTCTGTGTTTCACTCTACGTCTGTGTTTCACTCTACGTCTGTGTTTCACTCTACGCCTGTGTTTCACTCTACACCTGTGTTCTACCCTACTGTGTTCCACTCTACGTCTGTGTTTCACTCTACACCTGTGTTCCACTCTACACCTGTGTTCCACTCTACGTCTGTGTTTCACTCTACGTCTGTGTTCTACCCTACTGTGTTCCACTCTACACCTGTGTTCCACTCTACACCTGTGTTCCACTCTACACCTGTGTTTCACTCTACATCTGTGTTCCACTCTACACCTGTGTTCCACTCTACACCTGTGTTCCACTCTACACCTGTGTTTCACTCTACACCTGTGTTTCACTCTACACCTGTGTTTCACTCTACACCTGTGTTCCACTCTACACCTGTGTTTCACTCTACACCTGTGTTCTACTCTACATCTGTGTTTCACTCTACACCTGTGTTTCACTCTACACCTGTGTTCCACTCTACACCTGTGTTTCACTCTACACCTGTGTTTCACTCTACATCTGTGTTCCACTCTACACCTGTGTTTCACTCTACACCTGTGTTTCACTCTACGTCTGTGTTCCACTCTACACCTGTGTTCCACTCTACACCTGTGTTTCACTCTACATCTGTGTTCCACTCTACATCTGTGTTTCACTCTACACCTGTGTTCCACTCTACGTCTGTGTTTCACTCTACGTCTGTGTTCCACTCTACACCTGTGTTCCACTCTACACCTGTGTTCCACTCTACACCTGTGTTTCACTCTACACCTGTGTTCCACTCTACACCTGTGTTCCACTCTACACCTGTGTTTCACTCTACACCTGTGTTCCACTCTACACCTGTGTTCCACTCTACACCTGTGTTCCACTCTACACCTGTGTTCTACCCTACTGTGTTCCACTCTACGTCTGTGTTTCACTCTACACCTGTGTTCCACTCTACACCTGTGTTTCACTCTACGCCTGTGTTCCACTCTACACCTGTGTTCCACTCTACACCTGTGTTCCACTCTACACCTGTGTTCTACCCTACTGTGTTCCACTCTACGTCTGTGTTTCACTCTACACCTGTGTTCCACTCTACACCTGTGTTTCACTCTACACCTGTGTTCCACTCTACGTCTGTGTTTCACTCTACACCTGTGTTCCACTCTACACCTGTGTTTCACTCTACACCTGTGTTTCACTCTACACCTGTGTTCTACCCTACTGTGTTCCACTCTACACCTGTGTTCTACCCTACTGTGTTCCACTCTACACCTGTGTTCCACTCTACACCTGTGTTCCACTCTACACCTGTGTTCTACCCTACTGTGTTCCACTCTACACCTGTGTTCTACCCTACTGTGTTCCACTCTACACCTGTGTTCCACTCTACACCTGTGTTCTACCCTACTGTGTTCCACTCTACACCTGTGTTCCACTCTACACCTGTGTTTCACTCTACATCTGTGTTCCACTCTACACCTGTGTTTCACTCTACGTCTGTGTTTCACTCTACATCTGTGTTTCACTCTACACCTGTGTTCCACTCTACATCTGTGTTCCACTCTACACCTGTGTTCTACCCTACTGTGTTCCACTCTACACCTGTGTTCTACCCTACACCTGTGTTTCACTCTACATCTGTGTTTCACTCTACATCTGTGTTTCACTCTACACCTGTGTTCCACTCTACACCTGTGTTCCACTCTACACCTGTGTTTCACTCTACGTCTGTGTTTCACTCTACGTCTGTGTTTCACTCTACACCTGTGTTCCACTCTACGTCTGTGTTCCACTCTACGTCTGTGTTTCACTCTACATCTGTGTTTCACTCTACACCTGTGTTCCACTCTACACCTGTGTTCCACTCTACACCTGTGTTTCACTCTACACCTGTGTTCCACTCTACACCTGTGTTCCACTCTACACCTGTGTTTCACTCTACACCTGTGTTTCACTCTACATCTGTGTTCTACTTTATATCTGTGTTCTACTTTATATCTGTGTTCTGCATCTGTGTTCTACTTTATATCTGTGTTCTACTTTATATCTGTGTTCTACATCTGTGTTCTACTTTATATCTGTGTTCTGCATCTGTGTTCTACTTTATATCTGTGTTCTACTTTATATCTGTGTTCTGCATCTGTGTTCTACTTTATATCTGTGTTCTGCATCTGTGTTCTACTTTATATCTGTGTTCTACTTTATATCTGTGTTCTACATCTGTGTTCTACTTTATATCTGTGTTCTACATCTGTGTTCTACTTTATATCTGTGTTCTGCATCTGTGTTCTACTTTATATCTGTGTTCTACTTTATATCTGTGTTCTACATCTGTGTTCTACTTTATATCTGTGTTCTACATCTGTGTTCTACTTTATATCTGTGTTCTGCATCTGTGTTCTACTTTATATCTGTGTTCTACTTTATATCTGTGTTCTACATCTGTGTTCTACTTTATATCTGTGTTCTACATCTGTGTTCTACTTTATATCTGTGTTCTACATCTGTGTTCTACTTTATATCTGTGTTCTACATCTGTGTTCTACTTTATATCTGTGTTCTACATCTGTGTTCTACATCTGTGTTCTACTTTATATCTGTGTTCTGCAGGGTTGGGGTCAATTGTAATTAGTCAGTCAATTCAGAAAGTAAACTGAAAAGTAGAAAATATGTTTTTCAAAAGTTGTTAATTTCTTTTAAATTCAAATCAGTTCCTGAATTCAAAATTGAGCCCAACCCTGGTGTGTTGTGTTGCAGACACTGTACAGTGTGAGGACAGAGATCATGCCTGCGGCTGGTCAACAAAACTGTCACTCTGGCTCCCTCTGTGGGCTGGAGATGTCCATCACACGACTGGCTGAACCTGAGGATGATGAGGATGATCGAGGGACAGAGAAGAAAGGGCAGACAGAGACAGAGGAGGTCTGCTCCACCAAGCTCATGTATAAAGGTAAGTGTGCATAAACTCATAAAGTGGGTTTACTTTATAGTCGTGTGTGTGTGTGTGTGTGTGTGTGTGTGTGTGTGTGTGTGTGTGTGTGTGTGTGTGTGTGTGTGTGTGTGTGTGTGTGTGTGTGTGTGTGTGGTGAGCCATTAAACCCATCTCTGTTCTCCCCCAGTGGCAGACGGCAGCAGTAGCTGGGTGGTGTATGGCAGAAGCTCAGGGCTGGTGTCCATGCCAATGGATGCTAATGCCAACCACAGGGTACAGGTTGAGTTGATGCCCCTGTTCGCTGGCCACCTGCCATTCCCTGACATCGAGGTGTTTAAGTACCTACCTCCCAGTGCCAACTCCGCCAGCCAACCTGATACAGGGGAGTCCTACCTCCCTCCTTCAGGCTCTCACAGAGGCTTGACTCTCACAGTGGCTTGACTCTCACAGAGGCTTGACTCTCACAGTGGCTTGACTCTCACAGTGGCTTGACTCTCACAGTGGCTTGACTCTCACAGAGGCTTGACTCTCACAGGGCTAAATCCTAACTTGACATGTGTATATGGAATATTCATGCAAATCAACCATTGACATAAATGTATGTTTTTAATTGTTTATTATGCATTGTGCCAGGTGCTAACTCCCCTTTACCCTTCTGTTCACAGACGGCTGTGTAGAAAACGACACCCTCTCCCTGCTGGTCCGGCCTCTGGACGACCAGGGGGACACGGCCAGCATCCGTAGCCAGGGAACTGTCCACTCTGTGGGCAGCGGGGAGCAGCAGTCCAGGGTTCTCCCCATGCCTCGCCTGGAGCCCTTCAGCCCGGGACAGGTGTTCAACCACAGCCAGGGATGCCAGGTCCTGGTGCTGCCCTCTACGGATGGCCACGTTCTAGAGATCAACGCTACGTGATCCTGGTGGTTGGTCAACACCCATCACCATCACCTCTTGCCCCAGACCTCCTGTGGGGCTCCGCTGTTCTGGAGCTCTAAGTTTGGTTGGGACCCAAAAGTAGCTGTTCTGAGATCAGACTATGGACTCTGACTGTGGGCTCTGCTAGCTGGACTAGCCCCCGAGCGGACACATTCACATCAGTAGAGCCCTGATGAACTAGACACACCACAACCTGCTGATGTCTTGACATATGCTTTCCGTCTGCCCCCGTCCTCCTCTTCTTCACACTGTGTTTTGACTCAGTGAATAGATCTGTCTGATGACTGGGTCGTCTCCCCCGTCCTCCTCTTCTTCACACTGTGTTTTGACTCAGTGAATAGATCTGTCTGATGACTGGGTCGTCTCCCCCGTCCTCCTCTTCTTCTTCAGACTGTGTTTTGACTCAGTGAATAGATCTGTCTGATGACTGGGTCGTCTCCCCCGTCCTCCTCTTCTTCACACTGTGTTTTGACTCAGTGAATAGATCTGTCTGATGACTGGGTCGTCTCCCCCGTCCTCCCCTTCTTCAAACTGTGTTTTGACTCAGTGAATAGATCTGTCTGATGACTGGGTCGTCTCCCCCGTCCTCCTCTTCTTCAAACTGTGTTTTGACTCAGTGAATAGATCTGTCTGATGACTGGGTCGTCTCCCCCGTCCTCCCCTTCTTCAAACTGTGTTTTGACTCAGTGAATAGATCTGTCTGATGACTGGGTCGTCTCCCCCGTCCTCCTCTTCTTCTTCAGACTGTGTTTTGACTCAGTGAATAGATCTGTCTGATGACTGGGTTGTCTCCCCTGTCCTCCTCTTCTTCTTCAGACTGTGTTTTGACTCAGTGAATAGATCTATGTTTGACTACTTGGTCTCAGAAAAGGGAGAGGACACACATTGTCAAACCCTGTTGACATACTAAGACATTAGCCAAGGCAATATTGTCCTCCCTCAAATGTCTGTATTAAACTCAAATGCAACAAAGCCCTGTGTGTGTGTGTGTGTGTGTGTGTGTGTGTGTGTGTGTGTGTGTGTGTGTGTGTGTGTGTGTGTGTGTGTGTGTGTGTGTGTGTGTGTGTGTGTGTGTGTGTGTGTGTGTGTGACTGTGGTATGCTCACAAACTGATGGAAATTGTGTTTCCCACAAAACGGTTGTATGTCTCAGCTATGTACACATTCTCACCAAACAGTCTCCTGCTGGCCTTTCACCATTCTCACCAAACCCACAGTCCATAACTAACAATGTAGTTACACTGCCCTCATCTGACCACTGTACAAACTGTTGTGTAAATAAAATGTAGAAAAGCTGAAGAGCATAAGCACTCCCAGGTTCTTTCCTCAGGTGCTGGAGTTGTACCGGTAGGTAAAACTCCTGGAAAACAGGAAGGAGAACGTTGCACGCTGCTGCCAGGTGATATTTATTTATAAACAACGTGTCGACCCCTAGGTCTTCATCAGGCGTCCATATCCCAGGTGGGGGTGAACGGTCCTATATATATATACACTGCTCAAAACAATAAAGGGAACACTTAAACAACACAATGTAACTCCAAGTCAATCACAATTCTGTGAAATCAAACTGTCCACTTAGGGAGCAACACTGATTGACAATAAATTTCACATGCTGTTGTGCAAATGGAATAGACAAAAGGTGGAAATTATAGGCAATTAGCAAGACACAGACCACTTCTCAGTTCCTATGCTTCCTGGCTGATGTTTTGGTCACTTTTGAATGCTGGCGGTGCTCTCACTCTAGTGGTAGCATGAGACGGAGTCTACAACCCACACAAGTGGCTCAGGTAGTGCAGCTCATCCAGGATGGCACATCAATGCGAGCTGTGGCAAGAAGGTTTGCTGTGTCTGTCAGCGTAGTGTCCAGAGCATGGAGGCGCTACCAGGAGACAGGCCAGTACATCAGGAGACGTGGAGGAGGCCGTAGGAGGGCAACAACCCAGCAGCAGGACCGCTACCTCCGCCTTTGTGCAAGGAGGAGCACTGCCAGAGCCCTGCAAAATGACCTCCAGCAGGCCACAAATGTGCATGTGTAACGGATGTGAAATGGCTAGCTAGTTAGCGGGTACGCGCTAGTAGCGTTTCAATCAGTTACGTCACTTGCTCTGAAACCTAGATGTAGTGTGCCCCTTGCTCTGCAAGGGCCGCGGCCTTTGTGGAGCGATGGGTAACGATGCTTCGTGGGCGACCGTTGTTGATGTGTGCAGAGGGTCCCTGGTTCGCGCCCGGGTATGGGCGAGGGGACGGTTTAAAGTTATACTGTTACATTGATGCTGTTGACCCGGATCACTGGTTGCTGCGGAAAAGGAGGAGGTTGAAAGGGGGGTGAGTGTAACGGATGTGAAATGGCTAGCTAGTTAGCGGGTACGCGCTAGTAGCGTTTCAATCAGTTACGTCACTTGCTCTGAAACCTAGATGTAGTGTTGCACCTTGCTCTGCAAGGGCCGCGGCCTTTGTGGAGCGATGGGTAACGATGCTTCGTGGGCGACCGTTGTTGATGTGTGCAGAGGGTCCCTGGTTCGCGCCCGGGTATGGGCGAGGGGACGGATTAAAGTTATACTGTTACACATGTGTCAGCATATGGTCTCACAAGGGGTCTGAGGATCTCATCTCAGTACCTAATGGCAGTCAGGCTACCTCTGGCGAGCACATGGAGGGCTGTGCGGCCCCACAAAGAAATGCCACCCCACACCATGACTGACCCACCGCCAAACCGGTCATGCTGGAGGATGTTGCAGGCAGCAGAACGTTCTCCAAGGCGTCTCCAGACTCTGTCACGTCTGTCACATGTGCTCAGTGTGAACCTGCTTTCATCTGTGAAGAGCACAGGGCGCCAGTGGCGAATTTGCATAGTTTAAATTTAACATAGTTTCACAATATTAACATTCAATGTATGAAAATATATGATCATACACAGAGAATGTGATCAATATTTATAGTAATATACATACACATACAATATTCAATTAGGATAAAACACAATTTAGACTTATTGTAACTATAAAAACGGTTTCAAGTCAAACTCCTCGTTAAGGCCAAGAGGAGACGTGTGTGTTCAGCCTGTGGATCCAGAAAGATGTAAATAAATGTGACAATGAAAAGATGGACTCCCTGTCGTTTCTCTGCAAGACTCTACAACAGTAAACAACACAAGATGGACTCCCTGTCGTTTCTCTGCAAGACTACAACAGTAAACAACACAAGATGGACTCCCTGTCGTTTCTCTGCAAGGCTCTACAGCAGTAAACAATACAAGATGGACTCCCTGTCGTTTCTCTGCAAGACTACAACAGTAAACACCACAAGATGGACTCCCTGTCGTTTCTCTGCAAGGCTCTACAGCAGTAAACAATACAAGATGGACTCCCTGTCGTTTCTCTGCAAGACTCTACAGCAGTAAACAACACAAGATGGACTCCCTGTCGTTTCTCTGCAAGACTCTACAGCAGTAAACAATACAAGATGGACTCCCTGTCGTTTCTCTGCAAGACTACAACAGTAAACACCACAAGATGGACTCCCTGTCGTTTCTCTGCAAGGCTCTACAGCAGTAAACAATACAAGATGGACTCCCTGTCGTTTCTCTGCAAGACTCTACAGCAGTAAACAATACAAGATGGACTCCCTGTCGTTTCTCTGCAAGACTACAACAGTAAACACCACAAGATGGACTCCCTGTCGTTTCTCTGCAAGGCTCTACAGCAGTAAACACCACAAGATGGACTCCCTGTCGTTTCTCTGCAAGGCTCTACAGCAGTAAACAACACAAGATGGACTCCCTGTCGATTCTCAGCAAGACTCTACAACAGTAAACAATACAAGATGGACTCCCTGTCGAATCTCAGCAAGACTACAACAGTAAACAACACAAGATGGACTCCCTGTCGAATCTCAGCAAGACTACAACAGTAAACAACACAAGATGGACTCTGTGTCGTTTCTCTTAACACTCTACAACAGTAAACAACACAAGATGGACTCCCTGTTGTTTCTCTTAACACTCTACAACAGTAAACAACACAAGATGGACTCCCTGTTGTTTCTCTTAACACTCTACAACAGTAAACAACACAAGATGGACTCCCTGTTGTTTCTCTTAACACTCTACAACAGTAAACAATACAAGATGGACTCCCTGTCGATTCTCAGCAAGACTCTACAACAGTAAACAATACAAGATGGACTCCCTGTCGTTTCTCTGCAAGACCCTACAACAGTAAACAACACAAGATGGACTCCCTGTCGTTTCTCTGCAAGGCTCTACAGCAGTAAACAATACAAGATGGACTCCCTGTCGTTTCTCTGCAAGACTACAACAGTAAACACCACAAGATGGACTCCCTGTCGTTTCTCAGCAAGACTCTACAACAGTAAACAATACAAGATGGACTCCCTGTCGTTTCTCAGCAAGACTCTACAACAGTAAACAATACAAGATGGACTCCCTGTTGTTTCTCTTAACACTCTACAACAGTAAACAACACAAGATGGACTCCCTGTTGTTTCTCTTAACACTCTACAACAGTAAACAATAAGACGGAGGGGTGTGGGGCGCGGCCGTTACAGTGTTTTTGGGGGGGTCAGGGTTGGTGCTGGTGTACTACTACTATTCACATGTCAATTCTAATCTGGATTCAGCTCTAAACTGGATTCAGCTTTAAACTCGATTCAACTCTAAACTGGATTCAGCTCTAAACTGGATTCAGCTTTAAACTGGATTCAGGACTACTACTATTCACATGTCAATTCTAAACTGGATTCAGCTCTAAACTGGATTCAGGACTACTACTATTCACATGTCAATTCTAAACTGGATTCAGCTCTAAACTGTACTCAGCGTCCTAAAGTCCATTCACATCTACCACACCTAAATTGTAAAAAATGTTGCACCCTCGACAACCACTGTGATTATTATTATTTGACCCTGCTGGTCATCTATGAACATTTGAACATCTTGGCCATGTTCTTTTATAATTTCCATCCGGCACAGCCAGAAGAGGACTGGCCACCCCTCATAACCTGGTTTCTCTCTAGGTTTCTTCCTAGGTTTTGGCCTTTCTAGGGAGTTTTTCCTAGCCACCGTGCTTCTACACCTGCATTGCTTGCTGTTTGGGGTTTTAGGCTGGGTTTCTGTACAGCACTTTGAGATATCAGCTGATGTAAGAAGGGCTATATAAATACATTTGATTTGATTTGATTAATGTCAAGATCCTCAGAGATTAATTTGGATAGAGATAGCATAAATACAATTGTTTTCATTCTGTCATATTGATAGAAACTCAAGAAAAGTGGGCATAATTGAGGTAGGCTAATTTGAATGTAACTTTTGTAGATTTTAGTCAAATGCCCTTTATCTATGAGATAGGTCCTCATTAGCATAGCTTGTCTATGCAGTCTCGCACCTAGGTGTCGATAGAAACCATCCGGGGTGCCAATCAATCAGCGCCAATGATCAACCACACATGGGCACGCAGGGACTTTTAAATTCACAAGCAAATGTGGGACAGACAGAGAAAGAATATAAGCTTGTTTTACCCTGTTTGTAAAAATGTCATTGTAAACCAACACTGTATAGCCTGAGAACATGGTTAAAACTATCATTTTGATATCCTGGAAGGGCCTTCGTTGCGTCTGTATGAATTTGAGTGGTTAGGCTACATTTCTAAAGCCACATCCCTCGGCTGTTTCCTAAAAGGTGGCAGATTTCCCCTTTTAAGATCAGTGGATGACAGAGGGAATGTCTGTTTACATTTTTTTTTATATTAATTGAGTCATTGAGCTACATGGGCCTACACAATCCATATTTGAACATGTTTGATATTTTACAGATATTGTACCATTTAGTTTTTTTGAAAACAATTACATCTGGAGTTCCTTCACTCCTGTTGTTTTAATGAAAAAGGAAACAAAGGAGACAAGGTCAGAGAGCATTTGGTTTATTGATGCAGCTAAAGGCCGATATTGACTGTGACCTTCCAAATATTGTAAACTGAAACGTAGTTCCTACTTCTAGAGTGTGAAGCTAATATGTATTCTTTTGTCTGTCCACTGAAGGTAGACTGGTGTCAGGCTGGAGCGGGAGCTGCCACGGCTGTGTGGAGAAACATCTGTTCTTCAACATGTCTGTCCTGCAGCCCGTGGAGCAGCTCTCTCTGGCACAGCTGGAAATCAAGTTCCATTGGGAAATTTGCAGCACACCAAGGTTCCTCCTGGGCCCACAGGTGCTCAGCGTGTCCCTGTACAAGGTGTTGCATGCGACCCTGAGGGGAGCCACGAGGCCCACCGCAGGCTGGTGCTGTCCCAGTCGGTGCAGCTGGAACCAGAGGCCGGATCCCTCACCCTGGACCTCACAGCGCTGGCAGAGAACTGGCGTAAACTGGGTCATAACTACGTCCTGGTGCTGGAGCTGCAGTCACACCCCGTCCACACCCAGGCGACGGACATCTTCATGGCCCGGAACCTGGCGAACGCCGTCCTGTTAGGGCCGACCGTAACCCTCCAAGAGTTCCATGCCTCCCTGGTGGTTGTAATCCTGAAGCCGCTCCAGTGCCGCTCTCGGCAGAAGAGTTGCACCGTCTACCTCCCGGTTACACCCAGCAACGTGTGTAAGCCGCGCCTCATCTACATCGACTTCAAGGACGTGGGCTGCCAAAAGAAAGATACCCAGGGTCCCTGCTCATTTGCGTGAAAGTGCCTTAGGCATGCAGCAAGGAGGCATGAGGACTGCAGATGTGGCCAGGGCAATAAATTGCAATGTCCGTACTGTGAGACGCCTAAGAGCGCCACAGGGAGACAGGACAGACAGCTGATCTTCCTCACACATGGTCTGCCACTGCAACAACACCTGCACAGGATTGGTACATCCGAACATCACACCTGCGGGACAGGTACAGGATGGTAACAACAACTGCCCGAGTTACACCAGGAACGCACAATCCCTCCATCAGTGCTCAGACTGTACACAATAGGCTGAGAGAGGCTGGACTGAGGGCTTGTAGGTCTGTTTGTAAGGCAGGTCCTCACCAGACATCACCGGCAACAATATCGCCTATGGGCACAAATCCACCGTCGCTGGACCAGACAGGACAGGAAAGTGCTCTTCACTGACGAGTCGTGATTGTGTCTCACCAGGGGTGATGGTTGGATTTGCGTTTATCGTCGAAGGAATGAGCGCTACACAGAGGCCTGTACTTTCTGCAAGAATGGAATGTCAGTGTTCTGCCATGGCCAGCGAAGAGCCCGGATCTCAATCCCATTGAGCACGTATGGGACCTGTTGGATCGGAGGGTGAGGGCTTGGGCCATTCCCCACGCCAGAAATGTCCGGAAACTTGCAGGTGCCTTGGTGGAAGAGTGAGGTAACATCTCACAGCAAGAACTGGCAAATCTGATGCAGTCCATGAGGAGGTGATGCACTGCAGTACTTAATGCAGCTGGTGGCCACACCAGATACTTACTGTTACTTTTGATTTTGACCCCCCCTTTGTTCAGGGACACATTATTCCATTTATGTTAGTCACATGTCTGTGGAACTTGTTCAGTTTATGTCTCAGATGTTGAATCTTGTTATATTCATACAAATATTTACACATGTTACGTTTGCTGAAAATAAACGCAGTTGACAGTGAGAGGACGTTCCTTTTTTTGCTGAGTTTATATATTTTCTGTGGGTGATTGCCTGTTTTGCATGTTATTTTGCATTAATACGTGTTATATCAGTTTGCAAACTTTGTAAAAAAAAATATATATATCATTGAGCCAATAAAGCACCATACAAACATGGTCTCTTTTTTTGTTTTCTTGAGTAAGGCAGCTCCAAAATGCAGGTGTTTCAGCCTAGCCCAGTGCTTTCTGTGGTGGTGGGGCAAGCCAGCAGAAAATACGGAGCATTGCGCCGTGATTGGCTCAGTGTTCTGTCACTCATGGGGACACTATGTCACCGCCAAATCCAAGGGTAGAACTTGAAAATTCTTGCCCCTTGGGTGCTGCCATAGTTACATTAGAAGTGCCCATCCAAGAAGGCTTAAGGTCATTGGCCACAGATAAAATTATGTCAATTCACATTATATCTACAGTAGCTTTGATTGGACTGATCAATGTCATACTTTCAAAATCTTAGCTAAGAGTCATCTTGAATCAAGTCGACAATCTACTGGCAAATCCTTTTTGATCCTTTTCATATGAATATAAATTATAGATAAAACATATCGGTGCTCATCGGCCATTGGACGTAAACATTACACAACAAGTTGAAAATCGCAAATTCAACAATTAGTGGTTTGGAAGGAATCAACGACAGTGTCTAACTGCCAGCATTGGAAAGCAATCCCTAGCCTGCTATTCTGTGGAGTGGCTGTGTGGTCCCAAATCTGGGATTAAGGGGTTCTTTTCCAAGTTTAAAATGATAAACATTCAACATTGGCCATGCTGTCAATGAAGCATGTTTTGTGCCGCGCTCAAAACAATTAACTCGGAACGGCGAAAACTTGACTTCAGTGAGTTCAAGATAACTTGAAGTCGGGAATAAACTAGCTACGACTGGGAAAATACGATTTGAACAGTCATCCAACTTGGAATTGTAAATCCGGTCTCTGAAGATCAATGACGTCATCATGGTTCAACCTTGTTTTTTTCCGAGGTCCCATTTGTCTTGAAAGCACCATAAATCCAGAGAATGCCAGACTGATGACAAAATTTGCCCATGAAGGACCGCCGCGCCACCTTCCTGTTCAAGTGAGCACAGCACAACAAGGTGAGTCCAAAAAGGTATTGTATGCCGCTGCATAAATGATGTAATATGCCAGTGAGATATGTATACTGTAGCTAAGAAAGTAATACTAAGTGTATGTTGTGTAGTAAGACGTTAGTAGCTCATGTGCCTCACCCTAATAATTTGGTCTATTGACCCCTCTTAATTTTGCCTACTGTTCTGACTTGGTGGTGCACATGTAGCCTGTAATCATTGAATATTGTAAGAGTTTTCATTGTCTGCTTATATGCCACCTTTATTTTTCCTACGGTTCAGACTTGGTGTACAGGGAGAACACTGTAAGAACGGCCCATGTTCTGAATTATGTCGCTTTACATATCAAAAGTGCTCAACAAATAGTTATATTGACTACGTCCTTCCTAGCTCGCTCATTAATGTCTTAATCGAAATTCCGGATTGCCTCTTATCCACTTGTCGTCCCCTTATGCCATAGTTTGTACACCTCAATTGTCATTCGAAACCACATTTGTTTAAGCAAGTCAGCCATATCAGCGATGTTTTTTTTTAAAGGCAGTAAATGAGGCCGAAGTAACTGTTTCGCTGCCAGACAAGACTCCGCTGAAAGACAGGTGTAGCAGTGGTAAAATGTTGGGACAGCTTTATGTAGGCCATTTGTGGGCATCATTTGTCACCATTATAGTGCAATTAATGTATTGTTTAGTGTTGTGTTGTGGCTTTGCTGGCATGCATCTCACTTTAATTTGTATTTTTTTAAATTTCCAACCAAGATTTACATGCTAAAATCACCACTGGCCTCTTCTCAGTTTGGCACCGGCACACTTTTCACCTTTAACCGAAAGTTCAGATTTAAATTGACTTTATAAAAGAGATTTACTTATCTGTCATATACAGATGTAGGATCTTCATTTGATCACTCTTTCATTGCTGAGAATTTCCCTTCCCAGCAGGAAATGCATACTTGTAGTGTATTCAAGGAGTCTAAAGTTTGTAATTTACACTTTAAAATGTAAGAATTGATTTGCCCTACTAAAAAATTTCCATTAATTGTAATCCACATTAATCATGTCTTGTTGCTGCGTGATTATGTTCCTGCTGTAACAAACTGGCTCAAATTAAGATCCTACATTTGTAAAGTCAAGTTATCCCTGTCACAGATTTTGGATTACCCTGCCATCCTCTGCACATACTGAAAGCAATCCCTGTCCTCTCGGTTTCACTGCAGTAAACAAAATCAATTTGTCTCTTTACTCCAGCATTTTGGATTTGAGATCAACATTTTCATATGAGGCGACATTATAGAATGCCAACATTTATTGATAATTAAATATGAAGTATTCACACCCCTGAGTCAATACTTGTTAGAATCACCTTTGGCAGCGTTTACAGCTCTGAGTCCTTCTGGCTAAGTGTTTAAGAGTTTTGCACACATGGAATTTACAATATTTGCACATGATTCTTTTTAAAACTCTTCAACCTCTTGTCAAGTTGGTTGTTGATCATTGCTAGACAGCCATCTTCAAGTCTTGCCATAGATTTGTAAGTAGATTTAAGGCAAAACTGTAACAAGGCCACTCAGGAACATTTAATGTCATCTTGGTAAGCAACTCCAGTGTATATTTGGCCTTGTGTTTTAGGTTATTGTCCTGCTGAAAGGTGAATTTGTCTCCCAGTGTCTGTTGGAAAGCAGACAACCAGGTTTTCCACAATGATTTTTCCTGTGCATAGATCTATTCTGTTTATTTTTATCATGAAAAACTCCCTATTCCTTGCTGATGACAAGCCTAACCATAACATGATGCATCCACCACCAAGCACCACCAATCACTCAAATTTGGGCACAAAATTTGAGAGAAATAAGCTTTTTGTGCATATGGAAAACTTCTGAGATCTTTTATATCAGCTCATGAAACATGGGACCAATACTTTACATGTTGCGTTTATATTTTTGTTCAGCATAATATATAACTATTTCAAGTAACTAATCCTAGCACTGCACATACCCTATTAGCTATACAATTAGCCATTACACATTAACTCAGAACCGGGATTAAAAACTATAATTGAATACGTACAGATGGATCTGTTAGCAGAAAAAACTATTTTATTAACAAAAGGTAAACAAATACATTTGCTTTACAGAACTGCTTTTGCTGTTGCAGTTTTACAGCAAATGCCCTGCAATTCTACACACTTTTCCGTGATTTATGCCATGCCAATATATCTGAGTGAGAGTGACTAACAAAATCAATGGGGGCCCACTGGAGGTCAGTGCCCATGGGCACGTTCCAGGTCGATAATTTGACCATGATTACTTCAAGTTTAGATAGCTGGCTAGACTAACTTGACTAATTGACCAATCTAAAAATGTTTTAACTGACATGGGCTAATTGAGTGTCTGTCAGTGAGTGACACATAACAAGAGCAAAACTGCTGATGTGCAATCGAGTTTCTAAACGTCACCCTGTTCATTTTACTATTCTAACTCTGACCAGTCATTTGAGACCCTGAGTCCCTAAAATATATTTTAAAATAAATAAAAAATTTACTCATATATAGCTATGGCCCTGCTGGAGATAACATATCCATCACTGTTGGTAATATTTCACACATCTGTAGGGAGTTAAATAACTCATTACTGTTAAATAAAAAGTGTTTTGTTTGGTCTATGGCCAGTTTGTGTCTGACCCAGAGGAGGCAGCCATTGCCATGGCTCTTGTTAACTGATGCAGGAAATCATCATCAATGAACCAGTGATATTGTGATATTGGATTGGACAGCACATCTGAATGATTGCCATTGGCTCCCTGATCCCAATTTGGGAAACCTGGCATCATCACAGTGGAAATAAGCACCTCTAGTGTCCCTAGAAATATGAAACATTACATCTGGAGACATGAGACAATGTCAAGATCCTCAGAGATTAATTTGGATAGAGATAGCAGAAATACAATTGTTTTCATTCTGTCATCATGATAGAAACTCAAGAAAAGCAGGCATAATTGAGGTAGGCTAACTTGAAGGTAACTTTTGTAGATTTTAGTCAAATGCCCTTTATCTGTGAGATAAGTCCTCATTAGCATAGATTGTCTATGCAGTCTCGCACCTAGGTGTTGATCGAAACCATCCGGGATGCCAATCAATCAGCGCCAATGATCAATCACACATTGGCACGCAGGAACTTTTAAATTCACAAGCAAATGTGTAACAGACATTAGAAAGAAAAGCAAAACACACGCGGTAGTTTAGGCTAGTTTGTTTGTAGAAAAGCCTAAATCCAGGTCAAACGCGAAGAATGGAGACTTTGGTTATTTTAGCCCTAGCTATTTTATCCATTAGTGCGTCTGCTTTAGGAAATGGAGAAGATTTGAAGACTCAGGAGCGCTTGTTTTTAAATTCGTTGGGTCTCTCAGCTCGGCCAAAGCCGTCAGCACACCGCCGCGTTCCCTCGGTGTTGTGGAGGATGTTCAAACGTACCAGCACCCGGGAGAACGACACCCACGAAAGCGACCGGTGCATGGTGTCTGAGTATGGAGTTCGCGGGAACATTGTTCGATTTGTGCAGGATCAAGGTGAGTTTTATTCCTTTGTCTTTCCTTCCATCATGCCGCTCGCCCATAGTACTTTGTTCTGTGTGGTTAAAATGGTCACTGCGATTGTTACTTTCATTTTTGTAAACTTTTAAATTAACGATATAAAGGCTACTCATTGATTATTGATTAATATAACTGAGAAATAATGCCCCATGAGTTTAGTTCAACGGTTGTACCCTCTACAAAACCCCAAATATATAAGCTTGTTTTACCCTGTTTGTAAAACAATTAAGTAACATCTAAATGTAATTGTAAACTGTATAGCCTGAAAACATGGTTAAAACTATCATTGTGATATAATGGATGGACCTTCATTGCGTCTGTATGAATTTGAGTGGTTAGGTTACATTTCTACAGCCAAATCTTCTCCGCTGTTTACCTAAAACGTGGCGCGGTTAACACTGTTATTGTTGAATTTGAGTTTATTTTTACAGGGACAGTGCACATTAATCAACGTTTCAGTAAAAGTGCCGGTTTTAGCCAGCCGGCTAATTTTCAACCGCAGTCCCTGGGCAGGTTATTAAAAATAATTACAATATAGACAATCATTGAGCAGTGAGCACACGCAGAGCAACATGGGGCAAGACATAGCATACAGACAGAGCAACATAGAACAGAAAGCAGCAAGACAAAATTCATAAAAGCAACAGTGTTTCCACACCTCACAAGCTACAGACAACATGGAAAGCTGCAATACACAGCTAGGGATTATGTTTACAAATCTGATTGACCTTTAGCCATGTCTTCATGCATTTTGTGAAAGTGTGATATGTGGTGCAGTTATGTGTGTCTGATGGCAGTGTATTCCAGACATGGGAAGCCCTCACAGAGAAAGCGGATATACTAAAGGTGCTTTTCCTTAAGGGAACTATACAGTCACCTCTCATGGCAGACCTTGTGGATCTGCTGCCATATGTTTGGGTTTTCTGTTTAACAAAAATACTGAGTGGAGGGGGAGCCAGGCCATTTAGGATATTGAATACAAGACATGCATCGGTGTATTGCACAAGATTTTCCCAACTCAGGAGCTCATGCTTTCTGAGGATGTAACAGTGATGATGGCTATTGGGCTTCCTATCAAGCACTTTGAGAGCCTGTTTGTAGACACTGAATAGGTTTTAATGTTGTACAGCAAGCTTGGGCCCAACTAGTCAAGCAGAATGTTAAGTGGGGGAAAGGCAGGTTGCCCCTTTAAAATCAGTGGATGACAGAGGGAATATCGGGTTTGAAAATATTCTCAAAATTACAATTTGAGATCAATTCATTATTGAGTAACATAGTCATACACAATCCATTTTCGAACATGTTAGTTATTTAAGAGTTCCTTCACTCACTTTGTTTTGGGGCCAAAATAAACCACCGAGGGTAAAGACAGTTTCGGGTTGAATATTTGACGGATATTCGCCTGTCGTTTTCCTTAAGTCCACCAACAGCAGTTAGGGACCGTCAACATAGTGACAAATCTAAATTGTCAAATTTCAGTAACTTTTTTAACCATTACTCCTAAAACTTTACACTTCATTTGTCGATTTACATCTCGCACTATTTTAAACGATTTATTTACATTTTTGAATTTCAGTGTTGGTCATGTGACCTGGTGACTTCAAACAGGGTTCAGAATGTCTACTGAGTGGGCCTACACATTGCACACCCTTTAGTTTGTCCATTTTCATCTCACATGATTTTACATTTTTCTACATTTCAAATTTCAATAGCTCCTTGGTCTTGTGACCTACCGACATCAAACATGGTGCAAAATGTACACTGACTACCCCTATATATTGCAGTCTTGTTTGTGTACTCTAAAATCACGCAATGTAATGTACATTTTTCAATGTTTTAAATTTCAATAGCTCCTTGGTCATGTCAATTACACACCAAAGAAGCGTGCAGTGGATATACACCCATATTGCATAACCTCTAGTCATGTATCTTCTATATTGGTGTACATTAATATTAGATTGACAATTAGGGGGTTCAGTCCAGTGTTTACTCTTTTATTTAATATTTATCGACAAGTACCACAGTATTTAACAGTGGTACACAATAGGCGAGAGAAATATAATATCTCCTTTCATCATTAATATCAACCATAAAGGGCAAAGTACGAGAGTCATGTTATTAATTGTCCAATGGAGAGTGAGCTGGTGAGGTAGGCTGCAGTGGGTTTGCTGTTCAATACATATACTGAACATGTAACCACAGTAATGGTGGCCAGTAAATCAATGAATAAAAATGTAATATTGACAAATTAAACAGAGACCTTGTAGACCTTAAATCTTTTCCAACATGTCAACAGACACTTCAAATAAGTATGAAACATTTCAGTGTTAACTTTCTCTTTATCCCTGGTTGATGTACATGTCAGAGCCTCTTCAGTGTGAATGGGGTATAGCATACATGTTCAACAACAAAGACTGCACTTCCAGTTTGTGTTCTTTACTCTGTTGAACTCGTGTCTTCATTCCTAGGCACAGCACATGGAACCATGTGCAAGTAGAGATACTGGGGTGCAAAGGAGAAAAATAATATATATGTAGAAAAACACACACATGCAAAACATTCAATCTAAAATAAAACAAAGCGTAACATGTTATAAATAATATCAAATAAAAAAACAATATGGGGATGAGGTAGTTAGATGGGCTATTTAAAGATGGGTTATGTACAGGTGCAATGATCTGTAAGCTGCTCTGACAGCTGATGCTTAAAGATAGTGAGGGAGATGAGTATCCAGCTTCAGTGATTTTTGCAATTTGTTCCAGTCGATGGCAGCAGAGAACTGGAAGGAAAGGCGGCCAAAGGAGGAATTGGCTTTGGGGATGACCAGTGAAGTATACCTGCTGGAGCGAGTGCTACGGGTGGGTGCTGCTATGGTGACCAGTGAGCTGAGAAGGCGGAGCTTTACCTAGCAAGTACTTATAGATGACCTAGAGCCAGTGGGTTTGGCGCCGAGTATGAAGCGAGGGCCAGCCAACGAGAGCATACAGGTCGCAGTGGTGGGTGGTATATGGGGCTTTGGTGACAAAACGGATGGCACTGTGATAGACTGCATCAAATTTGCTGAGTAGAGTGTTGGAGGGTATTTTGTAAATGAGATCGCCGAAGTCGAGGATCGGTAGGATGGTCAGTTTTACGAGGGTATGTTTGGCAGCATGAGTGAAGGATGCTTTGTTGCGAAATAGCAAGCTGATTCTAGATTTAATTTTGGATTGGAGATGCTTAATATGAGTCTTGAAGGAGAGTCTAACCAGACACCTAGGTATTTGTAGTTGTCCACATATTCTAAGTGCGGGCAGCGATCGGTTGAAGAGCATGCATTTAGTTTTACTTGCATTTAAGAGCAGTTGGAGGCCATGGAAGGAGAGTTGATTGGCATTGATTTATACAGAGAAAAGAGTCTGCCTGAGAATTGAACCCTGTGGCACCTCCATAGAGACTGCCAGAGGTCCGGACAATAGGCCCTCCGATTTGACACACTGAACTATCAGAGAAGTAGTTGGTGAACCGGGCGAGGCAGTCATTTGAGAAACCAAGGCTGTTGAGTCTGCCGAAAAGAATGCGGTGATTGACAGTCGAAAGCCTTGGCCAGGTCATTGAAGACAGCTGCACAGTAATGTCTCTTATCGATGGCAGTTATGATATCGTTTAGGACCTTGAGCGTGGCTGAGGTGCACCCATGACCAGCTCGGAAACCAGATTGCATAGTGGAGAAGGTACGGCGGGATTCGAAATGGTCGGTGATCTGTTTGTTAACTTGGCTTTCGAAGACCTTAGAAAGGCAGGGTTGGATATATATAGGTCTGTAGCAGTTTGTGTCAAGAGTGCCCCCCCCCCCCCCCCCCCCCCCCCCTTTTGAAGAGGGGGGATGACCGGGGCAGCTTTCCAATCTTTGGGTATCTCAGACGATACGAAAAAGAGGTTGAACAGGCTAGTAATAGGGGTTGCAACGATTGCGGTGGATAATTCTAGAAAGAGATGGTCCAGGTTGTCTAGCCCAGCTGATTTGTTGGGGTCCCGATTTTTGCAGCTCTTTCAGAACATCAGCCATCTGGATTTGGGTGGTAGAGGCTTTGGCAAGTTGCTGTGGGGGGTGCAGAGCTTTTGGTAGGGGTAGCCAGGTGGAAAGCATGGCCAGCTGTAGAAAAATGCTTATTGACATTCTCGATAATCGTAGATTTATTGGTGGTGAATGTTTCCTAGTCTCAGTGCAGTGGGCAGCTGGGAGGAGGTGCTCTTTTTCTCCATGGATTTTAGTGTCCCAGAATGTTTTGGAGTTTGTCCTACAGGATGCAAATTTCTGTTTGAAAAAGCTCGTCTTTGCTTTCCTATCTGCCTGTGTATATTTGTTCCTAACTTCCCTGAAAAGTTGCATATCGCGGGGGCTATTCTACGCTAATGCAGTACGCCACAGGATGTGTTTGTGCTGGTCAAAGGCAGTCAGGTCTGGAGTGAACCAAGGGCTATATCTGTTCCTGGTTCAACATTTTATGAATTGTGCATGCTTATTTAAGATGGTGAGAAAAGCACTTTTAAAGAATAACCAGGCGGCATCTACTGACGGAATGAGGTCAATATCCTTCCAGGATAGCCGGGCCAGGTCGATTAGAAAGGCCTGCTCGCTGAAGTGTTTTAGGAAGCGTTTGACTGTGATGAGGGGTGGTCGTTTGACCGCGGACCCATTACGAACGCAGGCAGTGATCGCTGAGGTTGAAAACAGCAGAGGTGTATTTAGAGGACAAGTTGGTCAGGATGATATCTATGAGGGTGCCCGAGTTCACAGATTTGGGGTTGTACCTGGTAGGTTCCTTGATAATTTGTGAGATTGAGGGCATCTAGCTTAGATTGTAGGACGGCCGGGTTGTTAAGCATATCCCAGTTTAGGTCACTTAACAGTACAAACTCTGAAGATAAATGGGGGGCAGTTAATTCACATATGGTGTCCAGGGCGCAGCTGGGGGCTGAGGGGGGTCTATAACAAGCAGCAACAGTGAGACTTATTACTGGAAAGGTGGATTTAAAAAAATAGAAGCTCGAAATGTTTGGGCACAGACCTGGATAGTAAGCCAGAACTCTGCAGGCTGTCTCTGCAGTAGATTGCAACTCCACCCCCTTTGGCAGTTCTGTCTTGGCGGAAAATGTATATACATACATACATACAGGCATTTTTCAGCAATGATATTACCACTCAGAATCCAGAATGGATATGACAATGGGGTCAGCACAGGATGTAATACACCCTTACAACAATCTACTGTTTGATCTACCTGACTTATCTGGTAAACTGCCACTGTGTGTCAAGAAAAGAGCCCCAATTAGGGGTTAGTGTACTCCAGTAAAAAAGGACTGGTTTAGATGAAAAACTATTGCCCTGTGTCCCTGTTCATAGGGGCATGAGCGACTAGTCAGTGGTAGAATTGAGTTGGCTCTTTATTGGCCCAAAGACCCACAAGGTTGAGGTTACTCATGGACAGTAATTAGTAAAAAAATTAAATAATTTGCATTGATGTATTGTCTTCTAACTGTCCAATAATAGGATTCAAAGTGTTAGGAAATATTTGTTCCCATAAATACAAAGAAGGATGTCTCTCCTCATACCTCTGGCACTTTAGTCAGACTGCCAGACTGTGCACCACAGAGCCAATCAGGAGAGAATACATACAGGTCAACGGTGCCAACTGGAAGTTAAGGGGTGTGTCTGTGCCTTTTGGATGACTCTCTCTCTTTACAGAGAACCCCTGTGGTTCAAGTCAAGAGCTACCCTTCCCCTTTCAGTCTGCTCTGCGCATGTCTGAAAGTGACAGTATGGCACTTTCACTGTCACAGTATGGCACTGTGACAGTGAGTCTGTCACAGTATGGCATAAAAAAGTATTACACTTATGAATGTATGTAAAATGCTAATATGTATTAGATCCAGTACAATGGAATAACTCTACCTGAATTTGAATGCAGCGTGTTCTGATTCCTCCTTCTCATTCTGCCCAGCAGGGTCAACCAAAAACACTGGGCCTGATGCTTCCCCGGTATCTGCATGAACCAATATAGAAATGTATTGATTCATTAAATGATTACTATTAAATGACCCATATCACAACCCTCATACCTCACAAAAATGTACCTAAATCAATTTTGGAAAAAGGATTTTACTCACACATTTTTACAGTTAGAAATAGTTGGCTGTGCATCAAATAACTACTTTCATCAGAAAAACAAACCCTCAAATGCACTATTGCATTTTGTAAGTTGTCTGCAGGTGGCTTGTGGTGAATGCACTCAAATATCAAGTCATTATCAGGTTATGTAAATTGCGTTCTAATGTCTTAATGTACAGTATATGAAAGTGATGCTATGAAAATGATTATTTCACATTATCAAGCTCACTCTGATTGACAAATCACTGCCTAATACTGTGATTAAAAAGAGCATATAAAACATTGTTTTTCATGAGGCCTACCTGTGCCTTCATTTAAGCACCTCTGTTCGAACACCTCCTGTCCTTCATCCATTCCACATACAGACATTTACGGATATTTTCAGTGTCCATGTGAAAGATAGTTATTGCGAGGCTGGAACATTTGTTAACTTAAAAAAATTATAATTATGAGATGAAAATAGACAAACATCAGAGTGTGCGATATGACGGTATAGTCAGTGGACATTCTGAACCTTGTTTGAGGTCAGTAGGTCACATGACCAAGGAGCTATTGAAATTTGAATGTAAAATAAGTTTGTCGACGCTCCCTAACTAAATCAACTAGGAATACAAAATGCTGCTCACATTTCCGCATGTTTATTCGCTTTGGTAAGTGAATTAATGTCAAAATTGTGAAAATAAGACCTGTGCAATTTTTCCAACATCATGACACTTATTTGGAGTCCGTGGCTCAAGAGGTTTGAAAGCGTGAATATCCGTAGAATATCCAACTTGAAACTGTCTTTACCTCGGTAAATTAACCAATGAAAAATAAACGAGGGGGACAAAGTCGACGCATTTGCTTTGTTTATTGGCTATAGGCTTCACAATGCTAATGAAGTTGTCAATTGAAACCTAGGTCCTACTTCTAGAGTGTAGACCTAATGACTTTTTATTGTTTTGTCTGTCCTCTGCAGGTAGACTGGTGTCAGGCTGGAGCGGCAGCTGCCACGACTGTGTGGAGAAATACATGTTCTTCAACATGTCCGTCCTGCAGCCCGTGGAGCAGCTCTCTCTGGCGCAGCTGGAAATCAAGTTCCAGTGGGACATGTTCCGCACACCAAGGTTCCTCCTGGGCCCACAGGCGCTCAGCGTGTCCCTGTACAAGGTGTTGCGTGCGACCCTGAAAGGAGCGAGCCACGAGGCCCACCGCAGGCTGGTGCTGTCCCAGTCGGTGCAGCTGGTACCAGAGGCCGGATCCCTCACCCTGGACCTCACAGCGCTGGCAGAGAACTGGCGTAAACCGGGTCATAACTATGGCCTGGTGCTGGAGCTGCAGCCACACCCCATCCACACCCAGGCGACGGACATCTTCATGGCCCAGAACCTGGCGAACGCTGTCCCTTTAGGGCCGACCGTAACCCTCCCAGAGTTCCATGCCTCCCTGGTGGTTGTATCCCTGAATCCACTCCAGTGCCGATCTCGGCAGAAGAGGAGCGCCGTCTACCTGCCGGTTACACCCAGCAACGTGTGTAAGCCGCGCCGCCTCTACATCGACTTCAAGGACGTGGGCTGGCAGGACTGGATCATCGCTCCGCAGGGCTACCTGGCCAACTACTGCCACGGAGAGTGCCCGTTCCCACTGAGCGAGAGCCTGAATGGCACCAACCATGCCATCCTGCAGACACTGGTGCACTCCCTGGACCCCCACGGCACACCCCAGCCCTGCTGTGTACCCATCCGCCTGTCACCTGTCTCCATGCTCTACTACGACAACAACGACAACGTAGTCCTACGTCACTACCAGGACATGGTGGTGGATGAGTGTGGCTGCAGATGAAATGCATTAGGTGTGATGGCTGGTTGGTGGAGTGGATTTTAGAGAAGTTTGAATTGTCTTCTTTTTTTTTTACCTGTAATAAAACGCTTATTCATTGATTCTCCTGTAATGAAAATGCTTTGGTATTATTCCAACAGATGATCTGTCAGTTTGGCCGAGGCACACTTTTTACCTAACACAAAGTGCAGATATAAATTGACTTTATAGAGGATACCTACTTCTCTGTCATATACAGATGTAGGATCTTAATTTGATCACCCTTTTGTTGCTGAGCAGGAAATGCAATCTTGTAGTGCATTCAAGGTTTAAAAAGGCTTCTAAAGTTTGTAATTTCCACTTTAAAATGTCAGACATGTTTTGCTAATTAAAAATGTATTTTATTATTATCCACATAATTCATGTCTTGTTGCTGCATGATTAGCTTCTCGCGCGTCCGTAGGGGAGTTGCAGCGATGGAACAATACTATAACTACCAATTGGGGAGAAAAGTGGTGAAAGTACAATAAAATAAAATGTGTCTCTTGACTCAATCTAGCAATTTGGATTTGAGCTCAACATTTTCATATCAGGCAACAGTATAGAATGTCACTTTTTTATTTATTTGAGTGCATTTTTTTAATACATCTGTCTTACCATTTAAAAATGAATACACCTTATGAATCAAGTAAAGATCTCCTCAATTTAAGTTTGTCCCTTGTATGATTGTTTTATGATGATACCATCTAGCTTTTCATAATTGTGCAAATCTTTCTAAAACAGAAAATGGGACACAATTCAATGGATATGCATCAACAAAGAGCTAATGATATGTTGAAGAATATCTGTATTGGATGCAGATGACTAAACTGCTCACTTTTGTGTCTGTTTGTAGGTATACAGACAAGGAGGCGTTACAAAGGTATGTTATGCAGATCACATTTACCATCCTCCACCTCGCCAAATGAATATCCCATAGGCTATGAGGTAAACTCCCAGCAGAGCCCACAGTCCAATGGGTATATCCTGTGGCGTGTTTGATGTTAACGTGTTTGACTATTTAAAAATGGTGAACGCCCTCAATGGTGCTGCCCATGCCAAAACAAGCCTTCCCATCAAAATCCATCTTGAAGCTAGAGATATATGGTTTTTGGCATAGGCTGCATTTCAATCCACCGCATCCACAGATGTCGCGTCTGCGGCAGCAGAGCTACAGGAGACATCCTGAAAATCGGTATTTTCACGACAATGTCTGTAGCGTCTCTTCTATGCCCACAAGCTTCTCGGGCCTTGTCTGAAGTCGGTACCGCCGATGGCACAACATCTGTCTGTAGTATCCGAATAGTTTGGACTACGAACTAATATGACCCCACCATCGATAACTAAGACTCCGGTTGTTTTGTATAACGCCCACAAGACTCAGGAAACTCGCCTCAAGGTGACCCGTACCAGTTTAATAAATAAATGGAAATACTTTAGTGCCAACAAATAGACAAAGGACACACTTGAAAACATGCTTCCTTTTGATGTAATTTTGGAATATCTGTTTTACCATGTAAACAGGGCATTGGGAAAGTATTCAGACCCCTTTACTTTTAACACATTTTGTTACATTACAGCCTTATTCTAAACATTTTTTTTTTTAAATAACTAAATGATCCATAGTCATACTATCTTAAAACTATTCTATGTCTCAGCTTAGAATCTTTGACTGGTTCATTCTAGAACCCTCTATGTACAGTTCCACCAGCCTTATTACCCTTTAATTACCCACAATCTTCATTCAGAATGATTGCCAGGGTAGAGTAGATTTAATACTGATACTACCTCAATCATCTAAACTGGAACAACCATCTCAGTAACAGGTGCTATAAATCCAATTACTAGTAGATTGGATTAGTTTGGAAAACAGTGTTATCTTTGTGTTGTATAAAATGTATCAACCAATCACTGATAAGTTACAGACATTACAGTAAAACAATTCTGCAAAGCTCTCTGCAATAGAGCATGCTGGGAAATATGATATATGGTTCTATGTAGAACCCTTCTTGCCTTCCGAATAATCATTCTTGATTTCCCAAAAAGGGTTCTTCTGATCCATACGGTTCTTGGTAGAACCTTATCCCGCCACAAAGAACCCTTGTGGAACTCTTTTTTTCTAAGAGTGTAGTGGGTAAGTGAACAACTCTTTAATGATGATGTTAGTTTGACTTGTTTAAGTTTCTCACATCAGAGGGTCCTGTTATCACCTGTATGCAAGGTTCTAGAATAATGAGGTCCAAAACACTCAATTTGAGATCAAGCAATTATTGAGCTACATGGGCCTACACAATCCATTTTTGAACAGGTTTGATATTTAAGACCATTTGGTTTCTCAAAACGATTGCGTCTGGAGTTCCTTCACTCCCATTGGTTTTGGGTCAAAATTAACCAATGAGAAATGAGGGGGACGAAGTCAAAAAGCATTTGGTTTGTTTATTGCAGATAAAGGCCTATGTTGACTGTGACTTAAAATGGCTCCGGAGAAGAAGGCTGACGTTCTACGTGTCCCCAACCGATTGTGTTTTTATGTTAGTTTATTTGCAACTTATTTTTTTACTTATTTTGTTCATAATTTTGCCGCTACCATCTCTTATGACTGAAAGTAACTTCTGGACATCAGGACTGCGATTACTCACCACAGACTGGCAGAATCCTTTTATTCCTTTTAACGAGTCTTACGAGGCCGACGCGAATGATATACTGCTTTCTCGGAAACAGGCCCAGATCCTCGTGATTTGGGTGAAAAGGGGCCAAAGGGCGAGCTGCCTTCTGAGAATTTGTAGGCGATCGAATAAACCCCCACTTCCTTCCATTCTGCTAGCAAACGTGCAATCTTTGGAGAATAAAATCGATGACCTATGCGGAAGATTAAACTACCAACACGACATTCAAAGCTAATCTTATGCTTCACGGAGTTGTGGCTGAAAGACAACACTATCAACATACAGCTAGTTGATTATACGCTGTATCGGTAGGATAGAACAGCGGCGCCTGCGAAGACAAGTGGTGGCAGGCTATTTATTTTTGTATATAACAGCTGGTGTACGATATCTAAGGAAGTCTCAAGCTATTGCTCGCCCGAGGTAGAGTATCTCAAGATAAGCTTTAGACCACACTATCTACCTAGTTTTCATCTGTATTTTTCGTAGCTGTTTACATAGTGCCAGCCTCAGTCTGTGGTGGTAAGACATCATTGAATGAGCTGTATTCCGCCATGAGCAAGAAAAGAGGCGGCGTTCCTTGTAGCCGGGGACTTTAATGGAGGGAAACTTAAATCCATTTTACCTCATTTCTACCAGCATGTTAAATGTGCAACCAGAGGGAATTAAAACTCTAGATCACCTACAAGCAAAAATTAAAGCTGGATGAACCAGTGACTAGATCAATAAAGTGGTCAGATGAAGCAGATGCTAAGCGACAGGACTGTTATGCTAAGCGACAGGACTGTTATGCTAAGCGACAGGACTGTTATGCTAAGCGACAGGACTGTTATGCTAAGCGACAGGACTGTTATGCTAAGCGACAGGACTGTTATGCTAAGCGACAGGACTGTTATGCTAAGCGACAGGACTGTTATGCTCGCACAGACTGGAATATTGAGGAGTACACCACATCAGTCGTTGGCTTCATCAATAAGTGCATCGATGACGTCGTCCCCACAGTGACCGTACGAACATACCCCAACTAGAAGCCATGGATTACAGGCAACATCTGCACTGAGCTAAAGGATAGAGCTGCCGCTTTCAAGGAGCGGGAGTCTAACCTGGAAGCTTATAAGAAATCCTGCTATGCCCTCCGACGAACCATCAAACAGGCAAAGCATCGATACAGGACAAAGATCGAATCGTACTACACCGGCTCTGGCTCTCGTCGGATGTGGCAGGGCTTGCAAACCATTACAGACTACAAAGGGAAGCACAGCCGAGAGCTGCCCAGTGACACGAGCCTACCAGACGAGCTAAACTTCTTCTATGCTCGCTTCGAGGCAAATAACACTGAAGCATGCATGAGAGCAGCTGTTCCGGAAGACTGTGTGAGGCTGCGGAGAGCGTGATATGTGAATGTTGACCTGTTTAAAAAGGTCTTACTCACAAGGCCACAGGGCCAGATGGATGACAAGGACATGTACTGCAAGCATGCGCTGATCAACTGGCAAGTGTCTTCACTGACATTTTCATCCTCTCCCTGTCCGAGTCTGTAATACCAACATGTTTTATGCAGACCACCATAGTGCCTGTGCCCAAGAACACTAAGGTAACCTGCCTAAATGACTACCAACCCGTAGCACTCACGTCTGTAGCCGTGAAGTGCTTTGAAAGGCTGGTCATGGCCCACATCAACACCATTATCCCAGAAACACTAGACCCACTCCAATTTGCCTACCGCCCCAACAGATCCACAGATGATGCAATCTCTATTGCACTCCACACTGCCCTTTCCCACCTGGAAAAAAGGAACACCTATGTGAGAATGCTATTCATTGACTACAGCTCAGCGTTCAACACTGTAGTGCCCTCAAAGCTCATCACTAAGCTAAGGACCCTGGGACTAAACACCTCCCTCTGCAACTGGATCCTGGACTTCCTGACGGGCTGCCCCCCGGTGGTAAGGGTAGGTAACAACACATCCACTACGCTGATCCTCAACACAGGGGCCCCTCAGGGGTGCGTGCTCAGTCCCCTCCTGTACTCCCCGTTCACCCATGACTGCATGGCCAGGCACGACTCCAACACCATTAAGTAGGCCTGAACAATGACGAGACAGCCTGTAGGGAGGAGGTCAGAGACCTGGCCGTGTGGTGCCAGTACAACAACCTCTCCCTCAACGTGATCAAGACAAAGGAGATGATTGTGGACTACAGGAAAAAGAGAACTGAGCACATCCCCCATTCTCATCAACGGGCTGCAGAGGAGCAGGTTGAGAGCTTCAAGTTCCTTGGTGTCCACATCACCAACAAACTAACATGGTACAAGCACATGAAGACCGTTGTGAAGAGAGCACGACAAAACCTATTTTCCCTCAGGAGACTGAAAATATTTGGCATGGGTCCGGAGATCCTCAAAAGGTTCTACAGCTGCACCATCGAGAGTATCCTGACTGGTTGCATCACTGCCTGGTATTGTAACTGCTCGGACTCTGACCGCAAGGCACTACAGAGGGTAGTGCGAACGGCCCAGTACATCACTGGGGCCAAGGTTCCTGCCATCCAGGACCTCTATACCAAGAGGTGTCAGAGGAAGACCCTAAAAATTGTCAGACTCCAGTCACCCTAGTCATAGACTGTTCCCTCTAATACTGCATGGCAAGCTGTACCAGAATGCCAAGTCTCGGTCCAAGAGGCTTCTAAACAGCTTCTACCCACAAGCCATAAGACTCATGAACATCTAATCAAATGGCTACCCAGACTATTTGTGCACCCCCCCCCCCCCCCCCCTTTACACCGCTGCTACTCTGTTATCTATGCATAGTCACTTTAAATCTACCTACATGTACATATTACCTCAACTAACTGGTACCCCCCTGTATATAGTCTCGGTATTGTTATTTTACTGCTGCTCTTTAATTACTTGTTACTTTTATTTGTTTTTCTTATCTGTATTTGTTTGAAACTGCATTGTCTGAATTGTTGGTTCGTAATTAAGCATTTCACTAAGGTCTACACCTGTTGTATTCGGCGCATGTGACTAATAAAATTTGATTTGACATTCTAAATTGAAACCTAATGTTTTGTCTGTCCCTTGCAGGTAGACTGGTGTCAGGCTGTAGCGGCAGCTGCCACGGCTGTGTGGAGAAACATCTGTTTTTCAACATGTCCGTCCTGCAGCCGGGGAGTAGCTCAGTTGGAAATGAAGATCCCAAGATCCTCCTGGTCCCATAGGCCCTCAGCATGTCCCTGTATATGGTGCCACGAGGCCAACCGCAGACTGGTGCTGTCCCAGCAGGTGCAACTGGAACCACACTAAAACATTTCTATAAAATATACAGTAACTTACTGGAAGCAATTGGCCAGTAATACTGTAATTTATTTTACGGTACAGTGACTGTAATCAATTTTATGGCAATTAATTTTATGGTACTAAATATGTTACTGTAATCTAATTTACAGTATATTACTGGAATTGCCTATGCAGCTACATATTACCCAGTGTTATTTGCAAGTTTACATTTGTACATTTTGGTCATTTAGCGGGCGCTCTTGTCCTTAGTAACGTACAGTCAGTGCATTCAAACAAGGTTGATAAAAAAGAAGGCATATCACAGTCATAGCAAGTAAAACATTTCTGTAACCATTACTCAACATTTTGAAATAGTCAAGGATATTGTGGTCTTCAAAATAATTGTAATGACAACACTATCTTATGATATACAGTGCATTCGGAAAGTATTCAGACCTCTTGACCTTTTCCACATTGTGTTAACCCCACCGCCACCATGGGGCACTTATGGTATGGACAGGCATAAGCTACGGACAACGAACACAATTCCATTTTATCAATGGCAATTTGAATGCACAGAGATACGGTGACGAGATCCTGAGGCCCATTGTAGTTCAATTCATCCGCCACCATCACCTCATGTTTCAGCATGATAATTCACGCATGTCCGTCTTCATCTGTACACAATTTCTGGAAGCTGAAAATGTCCTAGTTCTTCCATAGCCTGCGTACTCCCCAGACATGTCACATATTGAGCATGTTTGGGATGCTCTTGATTGACATGTACAGGAGCATGTTCCAGTTCCCGCCAATATCCAACAATTTTGTACAGCCATTGAAGAGGAGTGGGACAACATTCAACAGGCCACAATCAACAGCCTTTACATTTATTTATATTTTTTATTTAACCAGATTAACAAATTCTATTTTACAAAGAGGACCTAGGAACAGTGGGTTAACTGCCTTGTTTAGGGGCAGAACAACAGACTTTTACCTTGTCAGCTCAGGGATTCGATCTAGGACCCTTTCGGTTACTGGCCCAACGCTCCAACCACCAGGCTACCTGCCGCCCCACATGATTGTATTGAAGGGGTTTCCCTATACTTTTGTATTTATAGTGTATCTGTGACCAACAGATGCATATCTGTATTCCCAATCATGTGAAATCCATAGATTAGGGAATAACACATTTATTTCAATTGACTGATGTCCTTATATGACTGTAACTGTAAAATCTTGCGTTTATATTTTTGTTAAGTATAGAATAAGTCAAGTTATCCCTCTGTCACAGATTGTGAATTATACTGCCTTCCTCTGGCCACTGTACACACTGAAAGTAATCCCTGTCCTCTGTTTCTCTCTGCAGGAAAACACTAAGAAATCTTGCTCTTTATTCTTTACTTTGGAAATGAGGTCAAATGTTTAATTTGAGGTGACATTATAGAATGTCACCTTTTATTTGAGGGTATTTTCATACATACAGTGCATTCGGAAAGTATTCAGACCCCTTGACATGTTCCACTTTTCGTTACGTTAGACTTATTCTAAAACTGATTAAGTGATTTTTTTCCCCCCTCATCAATCTACACACAATACCCCACATAGGTTTTTAGAAATGTTTTCAAAGGTTAAAAAAATAAAAACAGAAATACCTTATTTACATAAGTATTCAGACCCTTTGCTATGTGACTCGAAATTGAGCTAAAGCACATCCTGTTTCCATTGATCATCCTTGAGATGTGTCTACAGTGCATGTCAGAGCAGTAACCAAGCCATGAGGTCGAAGGAATTGTCTGTAGAGCTCCGAGACAGAATTGTGCCGAAGCACCGATCTGGGGAAGGGTAAGAAACATTTCAAGAACATAGTGGACTCCATCAATCTTAAATGGAAGAATCTGGAACCATAAAGACTCTTCCTAGAGCTGGCAGCCGGGCCAGAGCACTTGGGGAGAAGGGCCTTGGTCATGGAGGTGACCAAGAACACGAGCGAGTTCCTCTGTGGAGATGGGAGAACCTTCCAGAAGGACAAATCTCTGCAGCACTCCAACAATAAGGATTTTATTGTATAGTCGCCAGATGGAAGCCACGCCACAGTAAAAGGCACATGACAGCCTTGGAGTTTGCTAAAAGGCACCTAAAGGACTCTCAGACCATGAGAAACAAGGTTCTCTGGTCTGAAGAAACCAAGATTGAACTCTTGGGCCTGAATGCCAAGTGTCACGTCTGGAGGAAACCTGGCACCATCCCTACGGTGAAGCATGGTGGTGGCAGCATCATGCTGTGGGGATGTTTATCAGCAGCAGTGACTGAGAGATTAGTCCGGATTGAGGGAAAGATGAACGGCGCAAATTACAGAGATCCTTGATGAAAACCTGCTCCAGAGCTATCAGGACCTCAGACTGGGTCGAAAGTTCACCTTCCACCAGAACAATGACCCTAAAACACATCCAAGGCAACGCAGGATTGGCTTCGGGACAAGTCTCTGAATGTCTTTGAGTGGCCCAGCCAGAGCCCGGACTTAAACCCGATCGAACATCTGTGGAGAGACATGAAAATAGCTGTGCAGTGACGCTCCCCATCCAACCTGACAGGATCTGCAGAGAAGAATGGGACAAACTCCCCAAATACAGGTGTGCTTAGCTTGTAGCGTCACACCCTGTAATCACTGGAAAAGGTGCTTCAACAAGTTACTGATTAAAGGGTCTGAATACTTAGGACTCCAGAGAGTGGTGCGGTCTGCCCAACGCATCATCGGGGGCACCCTGCCTGTCCTCCAGGACATCTACAATACCTGATGTCACAGGAAGGCCAAAAAGATCATCAAGGACATCAACCACCCGAGCCACGCCATCATCCAGAAGGCGAGGTCAGTACAGGTGCATCAAAGCTGGGACACAAGGCCCTCAGACTGTTAAATAGCCAGCACAAGCAGACTACCACCCAGTTATTCAACCCTGCACCTTAGAGGATGCTGCCCTACAGTCTGTACATAGACATGGAATCATTGGTCACTTTAATAATGGAACACTAGTCACTTTGGTAATGTTTACATACTGCTTTACTCATCTCATATGTATATACTGTATTCAACTGTATTTTTTTTGTCAATACCACTCAGACAATGCTTGTCAAAATATTTATATTTTTTAATTCCATTCTTTTACTTTTAGATGTGTGTATTATTGTGAATTGTTAGATACTACTACACTGTTGGAGATGGGAACAAAAGTATTTTGCTTCAGCCGCAACATCTGCTGAGTATTTGTATGTGACCAATAACATTTGATTTGGATTTGATTTTGTAGTGCATTAAAGGTAGTAACCCTTTAAATGTAATGTTCAGTTAAATTATGTATTTAGATATTGGTTCCCTGACCCTGTAACCAGTCTATGAACTGCTCTTAGTCTATGCCGCTCTGACATTGCTCATCCGTATATTCTTAATTCCAGTCCTTTACTTAGATTTGTGTGCATTAGGTACTTTTTGTGAAATTGTTAGATATTGCTGCATTGTCGGAACTAGATGCATAAACATTTCGCTCACCCGCAATAACATCGGCTAAACAAATTTTTTCAATGAGTGACTGCAATCAGTCACTTCCTAGAAACAAGAATGTTATCATTTTCAGGCAAAACACGTTACTTCCTTCAGTACACTACTTCAACAATGTGACTGTTTTGTAATAAAATGTTCAATATATTTCCTTTAACATCCTCTGTGTTGTGTGCTTATTGTTTAACTATTGATTTGTTCTAGGTCATTTTGAGAACTTAAGGAGCATCAAGTCCTGCTGGAATGTCTACCAATAGCATGTCCATCTTCTTGTGATAAATTACACTGGTCACTGTTCAAAACATTTATAAAGTATTAAGAAAGTATGAATAGTCCTCACTTTAGATTAGGGACTGCAAAACTACTTTACTCATGATCAGGTAATGGTTTATAAGGATATTCATTAAACATCTGATGAATGGAATCTTCTGAATCATTATTACATACTATAAAATTTGTTTATAAATAAACAATAAATAAAAATAAATTATGAATAAACTATTTACTAATCGATTATAAACTAGTTAGTGTGTTACCCAATCTCTATATTCATTCAGAGTAAACAGTATCTGAGAGAGCTGCTCTGGTGTGACCCCTGACCTGGCAGCAGTGATGTAGTGAGAGTAGTGGTAGTGTTCATACCCAGTATGTTGAGGTTGAAGTGCCTGCTGTTGTCTCCTACACTCTTGGGCTGAATAATGAATGTACACTGCTCAAAAAAATAAAGGGAACACTTAAACAACACAGTGTAACATTTGTGGCCTGCTGGAGGTCATTTTGCAAGGCTCTGGCAGTGCTCCTCCTGCTCAAAGGTGGAGGTAGTGGTCCTGCTGCTGGGTTGTTGCCCTCCTACGGCCTCCTCCACGTCTCCTGATGTACTGGCCTGTCTCCTGGTAGCGCCTCCATGCTCTGGACACTACGCTGACAGACACAGCAAACCTTCTTGCCACAGCTCGCATTGATGTGCCATCCTGGATGAGCTGCACTACCTGAGCCACTTGTGTGGGTTGTAGACTCCGTCTCATGCTACCACTAGAGTGAAAGCACCGCCAGCATTCAAAAGTGACCAAAACATCAGCCAGGAAGCATAGGAACTGAGAAGTGGTCTGTGGTCACCACCTGCAGAATCACTCCTTTATTGAGGGTGTGTTGCTAATTGCCTTTAATTTCCACCTTTTGTCTATTTCATTTGCACAACAGCATGTGAAATGTATTGTCAATCAGTGTTGCTTCCTAAGTGGACAGTTTGATTTCACAGAAGTGTGATTGACTTGGAGTTACATTGTGTTGTTTAAGTGTTCCCTTTATTGTTTTGAGCAGTGTATATACTGGAGTAGTTATTTATAAATGTGAGAAAACCTAGCTGAGTAACATTTCACATCAGCAGTGATGTAGTGAGAGTAGTTGTAGTGTTCATACCCAGTATGTTGAGGTTGAAGTGTCTGCTGTGGTCTCCTGCTCTGTTGTGTTGAATAATTAATGTATATACTGTAGTAGTTATTTATAAATGTGAGAATACCTAGCTTAGTAACATTTCACAAATGTGGCCTTAATATTAAATGGTGAGCAAACGGAAATGCCTTACAAATGGTTTATTACTGAATGTTATTATAAAGTGTTACCCATAATTGCATATTCTTACATTTACATTTGACCATCAACTACTTACACAATACAGAAGTTATTTAGACCTGGACGTTATCTGATATCATGCAGTATTGTACATTTCAACTTTAATACACTTGATGAAGACGTTGTGTCACAATTGAGCCACTAGAGGGAGATGATAAACAACATATAGAATGACTCATGACGTCCTCAAAATGTACTATTAGAATACTTAGGATTTATCAATAAGTACAACGGAACAACGACAGACTTAGGTATTTGGAGTACACAATCCACAAGGACTACAATGTCTTTTATAAAACAAGTTTCTGCCTTATGCCTTTTCCAAGTCGTTCCAATCCAATCCAGACAAATCATTCTGTATCAACACCACATGTACCTATGATGACAACACTGAGATAAGTCATGTCGGTGTATTGTTACATTAAATAATTACAACAATTGTAGAACAAAACTATATCGAACCTATGTTTGCCGAACTAGTGAATCATATTATAGGAACTATAAACGTCTTATCTTCAAAGTTAAAATAAGTTTAGCTGTCACTTTGAACCATGGATAAAAGAAAGCATAAATTATTGGATTAATTAAGGAATTAACAAGTGCCAGATAACTGGTGAAATATGATATTAAATGATCACCTAAAACTGAAGAAAAAAAGTAAATTAATAGAGATGGAATCCAGGAAATGAGATAGGTGAAAACAACAATAGCTAGAGTTTTTGCTGCTTTTCTCTCAGACTTATTTGCCTGTACAGTTTTAACACCAGACACACTGGCAGCCTCTTTTGAAAATACCTTTCTGGCCTGTGATCTGGCCACCACAAAGATTTTCATATAAAGTGTTATAATAATAGAGCATGGGACAACCGTTGTAAATACAAGGTCAATTATATTACCCCAGATTGACCCTTCAACAATAACACATTCTGTCAAACACCTACTGGGTATTTGTACATTTACAAAGTTTTTAAAAATAACAGCATCGTATATGATACAACAACACCAGGTAATGGATATAATACAGATAGTTCCTGTTATTGTTATTTTAGAGTGGTACAATAAGGGATCACACACAGCAACATAGCGATCAATAGATATCAAGACCAAATTGCCAAGCGATAAAGAAGTACATAAAAAAGTAATGAAGAAATGAAACACACAGAAATATTCCCCAAAACCCCAGCATGGTTCCATTATTGCTACAGTCATTACTGGAATCACAATCAGTCCCACCAGGAGATCTGACACAGCCAGAGAGAGGATGAGCAGGTTGGTTGGAGTGTGGAGCTGCTTGAAGTGAGAGATGGAGATAATCACCAGTACATTCAAAAATACTGTAACTGCTGAAATCAATGAGAAGAAGATGTACAGTGTTATGTAGATAGATGTCGATAGCAAAACCTTTCTGCAAGAAGAGTTTCCGTCTTGAAAACAGTAATGAACATCTTCATGTTTCTCCATTCGTAATAAAAGGTAAAAATGCTGAGGTCCTGCTCCTGCTTGGTCCTGTGTGTGACCCTGTCAGGTCCGCCTTCTGACAAACTCTGAGCTCTGACTCTCTATTTATCCCTGAGTTACTGACAGACACTCCCCTCCCCAGCATCTCTCTACACACACACAAACACACACACACACACACACACACACACACACACAGACGTGAGCACAAACACACACACACACACACACACAAACACAAACGAACAAACGTTTGGATAAACAAATAATTAATGAAAGCATGATGTAATGTAATACGGGATTGGATGTTGCTGTGCCCAGCTAGCCTGTCCTTCAGCCTTACTGATAGTTAGAGATGAAAGAAAAGGTACATTTTCTCCAATTCAAATCAAATCAAATGTTATTTGTCACAAGCGCCGATCAGGTGTGGACTTTACAGTGAAATATTTACTTACAAGCCGTTAACCAACAATGCAGTTTTAAGAAAAAATAAATGTTAAGTGAAAAATAGATAAGTTAAAAATAATAGTAACAAATAATTAGAGCAGCAGTAAAATAACAATAGCAAGGTTATATACAGGGTGTACCGGTACAGAGTCAATGGGCGGGGGCACCAGTTAGTCGAGGTAATTGAGGTAATACGTACATGTAGGTCGAGTTAAAGTGACTATGCATAAGATAATAAACAGAGTAGCAGCACCGTAAAAGAGGAGGGGGGCAATGCAAATAGTCTGGGTAGCCATTTGATTAGCTGTTCATCAGTCATGGCTTGGGGGTAGAAGCTGTTAACCTCTACTTCAGCACCATCCCTGATCCGGGAGCATCCTCATCAGTAAAAAGCTGACTAGCATAGCCTAGCATAGCGCCACAAGTAAATACTAGCATATAAATATCATGAAATCACAAGTCCAATACAGCAAATGAAAGATACACATCTTGTGAATCCAGCCATCATTTCCGTTTTTTAAAATGTTTTACAGCGAAAACACAATATGTATTGCTATTAGCTAACCACAATAGCAAAAGACTCAACCGCATATTTTCACAATTTTTTTACCGCATAGGTAGCTATCACAAAACCGACCAAATAGAGATATAATTAGTCACTAACCAAGAAACAACTTCATCAGATGACAGTCTTATAACATGTTATACAATAAATCTATGTTTTGTTCGAAAATGTGCATATTTGAGGTATAAATCATAGTTTTACATTGCAGCTACAATCACAAATAGCACCGAAGCAGCCAGAATAATTACAGAGAGCAACGTGAAATACCTAAATAC